>NC_057803.1:458173116-458414424 GCF_018294505.1 Triticum aestivum
GATCAGGGCACCAGCAGCGGCATCACTCTCATAGTCTATTGGGGAGAAGAGGGGGGGGGGGAGAAACAATGAATACAATGCAAACAGATGCATATCAATGCATGACATGACAAGTAATGGTGCCAGGTGTGCTCTAACATAGTAAGAGGTGATACCGGCGAAGGGGAAACATCTGGGAAAGTATCCCCGGTGTTTCGCATTTTCGGAAAGATGAATGGGAAGGGGAAATTTGCGTGTTTGCTATGCTAGGGATGTGTGGCGGACGAACGGGATGCGTATTCGGATTCGTCTCGTCTTTCCGAGCAACTTTCATGTATAAAACTTTTTCATCCGAGCTACAGATTATTTTACCCGGTGTTTCGCGTTTTCGGACAGATGAACAGGAAGGGGAAAATTGCGTGTTTGCTATGCTAGGGATGTGTGGCGGACGAACGGGATGCGTATTCGGATTCGTCTCGTCTTTCTGAGCAACTTTCATGTACAAAACTTTTTCATCCGAGCTATAGATTATTTTATATGATTTTCTAAAGTTTTAGCAATATTCTGAAATTACTATTAATTCAAAAATAAGGAGTAAAAGCTAGGTGCACCCAGTTTTGTGTACACGAAAGTGTACCAGAGGGTGACATGTGGGCCCAGGGGGTCCCAGTTGACCAGTCAAAGTTTGACTGGTCAACAGGGGCTGGGGCCCGTTTGACATTGACTCACTCTAACTAACTAGGTTTAACTAAGACTAATTATCTAATTTGGTTAACTGAGCAATGTTAATTAATTATATTAGTAATTAATTAATTAATTATATATTTTTATATTTTTTTGAAAAGGTGCGTGGGGCCCCTGGGTCAGTGGCCCAGGGGGTCAAAGCGGGCAGTGGTGTAGCGGGCGCGCGCGGGGCGAAGCCTGCCGCCCAGGCGCAGGGGATGGGCGTGGGGCGAGGGTGATTGCCGCTGGGGCGCGGGGCGGTGGCGAGCCGAGCGACGCGATGGGGTGGCGTGGGGGAAGCGGCGCGGGGCGGTGATGCGGCGAGGAGCAGCAGGTGGAGGCGGAATGGAGGGGCACGACGGTAGCAGCGGTGGTGGCGTGTAGCGAGCAGCGCAAGGGTGAGCGGGCGCGGGGCGCCAGGCGAACGGCCGCGACTAGGCACGCACGGGTGCGTGTGGTCGGGGGAGCACCCACAGGTGCGTCGCAGGTGGCAGAGGAGCAGGGAGCCGCAGATGTTAGGGGAGGAGGAAGCGATGTGGGCCAGCGGAGCAGAGCAGAAGCTGTAGGCGGTGGCTGGAGCACCGTGAGCGCGGGTAAGGAGTGACGAGCACAGCTCTGGGCAGGGGAGGCTGGGCGGCGGCCTACGTCGTCAGGAGCGAGGGGAAAGGCGGGGAGTCATTGAGGGGCAGGTGCGGGCGAACGCACAGCGCATCGGGGAAGGAGGGCACGGCCTGGCATGACAAGGTCGGAGGGTGAAGCGGTAACTACGACGAGGGAAGAAACAAAGGTGAAAAGGGGTGACACGGCTGCTCACTTAGGGAGCACAAGGAGGCTCGGTGAGTAGATTAGGAGCAGCACAGGCGGTGAATTCGAAGCGAGTCGCCAGCGGGTTGCAGAGGATGACGACGATGGTCCCCAGTGATTCAGAGGCGTTGGTCTCAATCTCATGGTCGTAGGCGAAGCAGGGGAGGAAGGCGGTGCTCATGGCGTAGTCTCCGGCGACGGGGATGATGTTGAGCGTGCGGGCACGGTCGTTCATGGCGACGACCGAGGCGGGAGGATGCGAGAATAGGGGTGAGAGCGGCGCGGGGAGGAAGAGGTGGAAGTCTAGGGTTCCAGGGGGCTCGATGTCCTTATAGGTGGTCGGGGAGCGGTGGATGGCCTCCACGGCGACGACTGGGCCGTGGCGGCCATCGACCGAGGCCACGATCCCCTTCCTCTGTAGTGGGGAAGAAGATAACGGGGAGGTGGGCAGCTGGGCCGGCCTGGCTGGGTCTGGGTGGCCAAGTGGCCCAGGTTGAGGGGGGAGGTTTATTTTCTTTATTTAATTTGTTTTTATTATTATTTATCTTCTTTTAGTTTCATTTTATTACTTTAACAGTTCATAGTTTTACAACAAGTAAAACCAACACCTAAAATAGAGTTGAAAATCAAAATACTGCCACAAAAAGTTTGGTGACTAATTAAACTAGTTTAATATTTATTTATTATTTAAAAGCAATTAAATATTGTTTTTGCTACTGTTTTATTCACTTTAGAGTATTTTAAACATTTAATAAAAGTGTTGTTTCTCCACCATAATTACCTATGCATTATTTGGTTCACTCCAAACATTTTAGTTTTAATATTTGAAAACTTTTATTGTTTGCTTGATGTTGAATTTGAATTTGAATCGGTTTCGAACTAATGTGAGATGAGCAACAGAAATTGAAGTGACGTGGCATCATTAGCAGAGGGTTACTGTAGCTTAATTATCCGGACATCACAATACCCCCCGATACTAGCCATAGATTCATCAAAATAAGCAAACAACACACGAAAAACAGAATCTGTCAAAAACAGAACAGTCTGTAGTAATCTGTACATTTCGAATACTTCTGTAACCCCCAAAATTCTTAAATAAATTGGTGGACGTGAGGAATTTGTCTATTAATGATCTGCAAAAAGAATCAACCTAATCAAACTCTCCAGTAAAACATGGCAACAAATCTCGTGAGCGCTAAAGTTTCTGTTTTTTACAACAGGATCGCAAAAACTTCCCCCAAGTCTTCCCAAAGGTTCTACTTGGCGCAGACACTAATTAAAAGCATAAGACTACATCTAAACAGAAGCTAGATGAATTTTTTATTACTAAACAGAACCAAAAAGCAATAAACAAAAATAAAATTGGGTTGCCTCCCAACAAGCGCTATCGTTTAACGCCCCTAGCTAGGCATAAAAACAATAATAGATCTAGGTATTATCATCTTTGGTATGCAATCCATAAGTGGCACTCATAATAGATTCATAAGGTAATTTAATTTTCTTTCTAAGAAAGTGTTCCATGACTTTCCTTAATGGAAATTGGAATCTAATATTTCTTTCTTTCATATCAATAATTGCACCAATCGTTCTAAGGAAAGGTCTACCAAGAATAATAGGACATGTAGGATTGCAATCTATGTCAAGAACAATGAAATCTATGGGCACATAATTCCTGTTTGCAACAATAATAACATCATTAATCCTTCCCATAGGTTTCTTAATGGTGGAATCCGCAAGATGCAAGTTTAAAGAACAATCATCAAATTCATGGAAACCTAACACATCACACAAAGTTTTTGGAATCATGGAAACACTAGCACCCAAATCACATAAAAACATAGCATTCATGATATTTAATCTTAATTTTAATAATAGGTTCCCACTCATCATAAAGTTTTCTAGGGATAGAAACTTCTAATTCAAGCTTTTCTTCATAAGATTGCATTAAAGCATCAATGATGTGTTTGGTAAAAGCTTTATTTTGACTATAAGATGAGGAGAATTTAACACGGATTGCAACAAGGAAATACAATCTATTAAATAACAATTATGATAATTAAATTCCTTGAAATCCAAAATAGTGGGTTCATTGTTATGTAAAGTTTTGACCTCTTCAATCCCACTTTTACCAATTTTTGCATCAAGATCTAAAAACTCCGAATCATTGGGACGCCTTTTAACTAATGTTGACTCATCTCCAGTCCCATCATTATCAGGATTCATATTGCAAAACAAAGATTTAATAGGAGACACATCAATCACTTTTAGATCTTCATCCTTACTATCATGGCAACTAGAAGAACACGCTTTTATAAAGCAATCTTTTTTTGCACGCATCCTAGCGGTTCTTTCTTTGCACTCATCAATGTAATTTCTCATGGCTTTCAGAGACTCATTGCTATCATGCTTAGGTGGAATAGATCTAAGTTTCAAAGAATCAACATCAAGAGAAATTCTATCCACGTTCCTAACCAACTCATCAATCTTAGACAATTTTTCTTCAATCAAAGCATTGAAACTCTTTTGCGAACAAATAAATTCTTTAATAGTAGATTCAAAATCAGAGGGCATATTATTATAATTTCCATAAGAATTGTTGTAGAAATTACCATAATTATTAGAGGAATTACTAGGATACGGCCTAGGATTAAAGTTTCCTCTATACGCGCTGTTACCAAAATTATTTCTACCAACAAAATTCACATCCATAGATTCATTATTATTCTCAATCAAAGTAAAGCCATATCATTAGGATCAACAGGAGCACTCTTATTAGCAAACAACTTCATAAGTTCATCCATCTTTCCACTCAAAACATTAGTTTCTTCTATCGCATGAACTTTTTTACTAGTAGATCTTTGGTGTGCCATTGAGACTAATTAACCATAATATTACCTAGGAGTTTGGTAGCTTCTCCTAAAGTGATTTCCATAAAAGTGCCTCCCGCGGCTGAATCTGAAAGATTTCTAGAAGAAAAATTCAATCCGGGATAAAATTTTTGTATGATCATCCATAAATTCAAACCATGAGTAGGCCAATTACGAATCATTAATTTCATCCTCTCCCAAGATTGTGCAACATGCTCATGATCTAGTTTCTTAAAATTCATAATATCGTTTCTAAGAGAGATGATCTTAGTGGGAGGAACATACTTAGAGATGGAAGCATATTTGCACTTATTCCAAGAATCAATACTATTTTTAGGCAAAGAAGAAAACCAAGTTTTAGCACGATCTCTAAGCGAAAATGAAAATAGCTTCAATGTAACAATATCATTATCCACATCCTTTTTATTTTGCATGTCACACAAATCAACAATGTTTTTTAGATGGGTAGCGACATCTTCACTAGGAAGGCCAACAAATTGATCTTTCATGACAGGATTCAGCAAGGCAGTATTAATTTCACAAGATTCAACATCGGTAAGGGGAGCAATCAGAGTGCTAATAAAATCATAATTGTTGGTATTGGAAAAAATCACACAATTTAGTATTGTCTTGAGCCATTGTGACAAACAATCCAACACATAAGCACACAAGAAGCGAGTGAAAAGGAGGCGAACAGAAAAGAGTGCGAATAAAACGGCAAGGGTGAAGTGGGGGAGAGGAAAACGAGAGGCAAATGTCAAATAATGTAATGCGAGGGATAAGAGTTTGTGATGGGTACTCGGTATGTCTTGACTTGGCGTAGATCCCCCAGCAACGGCGCCGGAAATCCTTCTTGCTACCTCTTGAGCTCTGCGTTGGTTTTCCCTTCAAGAGGAAAGGGTGATGCAGCAAACTAGCGTAAGTATTTCCCTCAGTTTTTGAGAACCAAGGTATCAATCCAGTAGGAGACTACACGCAAGTTGCCTCTCACCTACATAAACAAATAAGAACCTTGCAACCAACGCGATAAAGCGGTTGTCAATACCTTCACGGCCACTTGCAAAAGTGAGATCTAATAGAGATAATAAGATAAATATTTTTGGTATTTTTATTATATAGATTGAAAGTAAAGATTGCAAAGTAAAGTAGATTGGAAACTTATATGATGCAAAATAGACCCGGGGGCCATAGGTTTCACTAGTGGCTTCTCTCAAGATAGCATAAGTATTACGGTGGGTAAACAAATTACTGTCGAGCAATTGATAGAAAAGTGCATAATTATGAGAATATCTAGGCATGATCATTTATATAGGCATCACGTCCGTGACAAGTAGACCGAAATGATTCTGCATCAACTACTATTACTCCACACATCGACTGCTATCCAGCATGCATCTAGAGTATTAACTTCATAAGAACAGAGTAACACATTAGGCAAGATGACGTGATGTAGAGGGATAAACTCAAGCAATATGATATAAACCCCATCTTTTTATCCTCGATGGCAACAATACAATACGTGCCTTGCTGCCCCTGCTGTCACTGGGAAAGGACACCGTAAGATTGAACCCAAAGCTAAGCACTTCTCCCATTGCAAGAAAGATCAATCTAGTAGGCCAAACCAAACTGATAAGTCGAAGAGACTTGCAAGGATAACAAATCCTACATAAAAGAATTCAGAGAAGAATCAAATATTGTTCATAGATAATCTTGATCATAAACCCACAATTCATCGGATCTTGACAAACACACCACAAAAAGAATTACATCGAATAGATCTCCAAGAAGATCGAGGCGAACTTTGTATTGAGATCCAAAGAGAGAGAAGAAGCCATCTAGCTAATAACTATGGACCCGAAGGTCTGTGGTAAACTACTCACACATCATCGGAGAGGCTATGGTGTTGATGTAGAAGCCCTCCATGATCGATTCCCCCTCTGGCGGAGCTCTGGAAAAGGCCCCAAGATGGGATCTCTTGGGTACAGAAGGTTGCGGCGGTGGAAATAGGGTTTCGTGGTGCTCTTGGATGTTTTCAGGGTATATGAGAATATATAGGCGAAAGAAGTCGGTCAGGGGAGCCACGAGGGGCCCATGAGGGTGGGGGGTGCGCCTGCCCGCTGGGCGCGCCCCCTGCCTCGTGGCCTCCTCGATGCTTCCTTGACGTCCACTCCAAGTCTCCTAGATTGCGTTTGTTCCAAAAATCACTCTCCCAAAGGTTTCATTCCGTTTGGATTCCATTTGATATTCATTTTCTTAGTAGGCAAAAATACATCAATTTGCACAAGGCCTTTGGTTAGTAGGTTAGTCCCAAAAATAATATAAAAGTGTATAATAAAGCCCATTAAACATCCAAAACAGATAATATAATAGCATGGAACAATCAAAAATTATAGATACGTTGGAGACGTATCACAAGACGATCGGCTTGGGGGCTGCTCTGATGGTGACAGTATTCCGGACCACTATGAGTTGTCGAATAGGGTCGCGATCTTCATGGCCGGTACACAACCGGCGCTTGGTTCGACAACCGCCGCGGATGTGACCTCTGGTTCAATGGATGCGGTGGCTGGTGCTGGCGGTTCTGCACGCCCGCCGGCTCAACTTCTCACAGAGTTACTGGAGGCCCTGGCGACTCTGATGGGGGTGGAGGTAACCCTGGACAACCAGGAACAACACAAGGTGGATCTGGCGAAGTTGCGAGATGAGATAGCTCAAGCCAAAGGAGAGCTAGCAGCTGAGAACACTAGGATGTGTACAGAGCGGGCTGTTTTGGATGCTCAGGCATAGCGGATCCAAGCAGATTCCTTCTAGCTTATGTTAGATCAGAATGCTTCAAATGAAGTCATGAGGAGGAGGCACCAGAGTCATCTACCCCCGGTTTATGAGTCGAGGAACCTCTTCAACACTCTTGGAGCAGGGACTAGTGACCCGCGCGGTGGTAAACCGGGTGGTCGAAGCACCCGGGGCACCGATTCAGCCACGTGTGGTGGAGCCGCCACGTTTGAATAATACTCCGCCTCAGCATATTCCGACACCTCCGGGTCATTATTCCAACCCGTTGGACAATATGATTGCTGTGGCAATGCTATTGGCGGCTCTACCAATCGAAGGCGAGTCTTCGACGACGATAGAGACTTGGAGGGCTAGAGAACTTCTTCAGACAGTTGTGGCTCAGCAGGCGGCTTATTCTTAGAGTCACGAGCGGATTCACTCAACCCCTCGCCCAGGCCGGAGTTACAGCAGGCACATTGACTCTCCGGCGGTGTCAAGTAGTGAACAACGTCGTAACCAGCCTCGTGGACACGACCCGACGCACGGTGGTGCTAATGCTCAAACTTTGGCGGATCAGGGCAGAGCGCGTCGGGAGGCCGAGTTGGTGGCTCAGCAAGCGACTCATTAACACTCCCCGGCTTATCCGTCAGCTTCAGTGGAGGCAGGTGATACGACCCTATGTAATAATTTAGATACCAAGGCCGTTGTTATTTCGCTTGAAGCCGATATTGTTCAGAAATACTCTACATATACACGGGAGCACCTGCAGCTAAGTTATGCAGCTGATGAGACAGTAGTAAATGCAACGTGAATGCACGATGCACTGCGTGCGATGTGCATAGAGAAGGAAGATAAATATGTTCAGGTTGAGATGGTTGGTCCTGGATCATACGTGCATGCCTCAGGAGGACAAAAACATGAAAAATATTCTAATCACTTTAACAAGCCACGTTTTGAAGGAGACGTCAAGGAGTACATGGCCGATTTGCTTGCCAAGAATATTTGCTACGTTAGGATCAAACCAAGAATATTATTTTTGTTTCTTTTCCTACCCATCAAGGAAAATATTGGTTTGAGAATTCCACTTAATTGGGAGTTGTTGAGTTTAAAGGATGTTGGATGGGGCCCACCAGCAAAAGAACAGATCAAGCCGTCGGTTGCTCCAAACTAGTAGTTTTGCTTCCTTAAACAAATAGTCGGTTTAGCATAGATTACGTGTTAGTACTTAGTATGTATCAAGTAGTACTTGTTTCCCAAGTTAGCTAGGGTGTGCGAGCAGCTATTATATAAAGCCAGTTGACTCTTTGTAAAAGGCAGGTTATATTTTGATAATAAACACGATGTGTTTTTAGGGTAGACACCCGTATCGAGTTTTGGGGGAAGCTATCTAAAAATCCCTAAGTTTTGGAGGAAGCTTTAGAAAACCTCTTTGTTGCAATTTCTCTTCGTGGAAATTGTTTTGCGCGTGAGTGCCGTTGTCAAGATTGGTTTTCTCGTGTTGAACCGTAAGGTTCAATCCCTCTATTTCGCGTACATCGCGTGCGCGGATGACACTCCACCTTCAGCAGTAGTAACCTCTCGTCCGCGCACGCGATGTACGTGAAATAGAGGGATTGAACCTTACGGTTCAGCACGAGAAAACCAATCTCGACGACGGCACTCACGCGCAAAACAATTTCCACGAAGAGAAATCACAACAAAGAGGTTTTCTAAAGCTTCCTCCAAAACTTAGGGATTTTTAGATAGCTTCCCCCAAAACTTGATACGGGTGTCTACCCTAAAAACACATCGTGTTTATTATCAAAATATAACCTGCCTTTTACAAAGAGTCAACTGGCTTTATATAATAGCCGCTCGCACACCCTAGCTAACTTGGGAAACAAGTACTACTTGATACGTACTAAGTACTAACACGTAATCTATGCTAAACCGACTATTTGTTTAAGGAAGCAAAACTACTAGTTTGGAGCAACCGACGGCTTGATCTGTTCTTTTGCTGGTGGGCCCCATCCAACATCCTTTAAACTCAACCACTCCCAATTAAGTGGAATTCTCAAACCAATATTTTCCTTGCTGGGTAGGAAAAGAAACAGAAATAATATTCTTGGTTTGATCCTAACGTAGCAAATATTCTTGGCAAGCAAATCGGCCATGTACTCCTTGACGTCTCCTTCAAAACGTGGCTTGTTAAAGTGATTAGAATATTTTTCATGTTTTTGTCCTCCTAAGGCATGCACGTATGATCCAGGACCAACCATCTCAACCTGAACATATTTATCTTCCTTCTCTATGCACATCGCCCGCAGCACATCGTGCATGCACATTGCATTTACTACTGTCTGATCAGCTGCATAACTTAGCTGCAGGTGCTCCCGTGTATATGTAGAGTATTTCTGAACAATATCGGCTTCAAGCGAAATAACAACGGCCTTGGTATCTAAATTATTACATAGGGTCGTATCAGCAGGCGTTATTTCTAGAACCTTGGGGGTGCCATGTCTAGTGCTAGCTCTGCATAATGAGCGTTTACCCAAGGATTTCAAGGGTCCTTGCAAGGTGCCTAATTACACAGCAGATCAACCCCCGGAAGCTTGGATTGGAAGATATGAGATGGCCATGGAAATGCTGGATGTTAGCGATGCCGCATGTCACAAGTATTTCACCATGATGTTGGACGGGCCAGCTCATGCTTGGTTGAAAGGGCCGCTCGC
Source organism: Triticum aestivum (assembly GCF_018294505.1). Classification (NCBI taxonomy): domain Eukaryota; kingdom Viridiplantae; phylum Streptophyta; class Magnoliopsida; order Poales; family Poaceae; genus Triticum; species Triticum aestivum. The sequence goes on from NC_057803.1 coordinate 458,182,973, forward strand.
CAACTCCATCGGGTCATGGGAGGAGTTGAAGGCTCGTTTTATCCAAAATTTCAAAGACACATGCAAGCAGCCTATGTCAATCCTGGATTTAGAATCTTGTGTCCAAGGTGAGGGCGAGTCAACAACCCACTGGGTACGCCGGATCTCGACTATTATACACTCGGCAGATAGCATCAATATCGGTTCGACGGTTTTGATGTTGGAGAAAAACTGTCGTCTCCTCCCCCTCAAGCAAAAGCTCGGACGGCTTAAGTGCCACTACAGTGACATGGGGGAGCTCATGGCGGCTCTTGTCAAGTATGCCGACTCCGACAGTACCAAGGACCCCGAGTCTAATGATGAAAAGCTGGGAAAGGGAAAGAAGAGCGGCAACATGAAAGGGCAGCAGTATAACCAGGGAAGCCAAGGTGGTAATAGTAAGCATAAGGCCGATGGTAATTTAGACTTTGTGGCTAACACCATTGTGCAGAATAATAATCAGCGTCGCAAGGGAAGGCTAGCCTGGCCTGGAGGATCGAGAATCAACCTCGAAGCGATAATGAATCAGCCTTGTCCGAGGCACGGTACACGCGACAAGCTGGCCACTCATTTATGGAAGGATTGCTATATCATGAAGGAGTTCAAAGCTTCCGATCTTTTTTAGAACAACCATGTTCCGAAACAGCGGCTTAGGATCCGGCTCTCATGGTCCGGGTTATGGTGGTGGTGGTTCTAATATCGATTTCCAAGGCGAAGGAATCAGGGTGGTTATAGTCAACAGTCTGGTCAGGGGAATCAGTAGCAGCAGTCTGGTTATCAGAGTAATCTGAAGTAGTTGAATAGTGGGAAGTACCATGTTTTCACCACAAGTTTGTGCAAGCCGGATTAGAAGCTTCATAAAAGGGAAGTGAATGCAGTTGAGCCGGCGATTCCCCGTTACTTACGGTGGTCTGAGCACCCTATTCTTTGGAGCCGTGAGGATCACCCGCCCCGGGTTGATAATCCATGCCATTTGGCTCTGGTGGTGGCGCCTCAGGTTGGAGGGTACATATACATATATGCCCCTAATTTGCACCCACTCTCAGATTTACCCCTAATTTCAAAGCCTGCTCAAATTTGTCCCTTCGCCGTTAGGTGCACTTACAGAAATACCCTTCTATGTCGTTACCGTCCGGTCAAAGGGCTTTGACCATCCTGAAAAAATAGCAAAAAAATTCTAAAAAATCTGAAAATTTGTGGGATCAAAGATACTCAGGTTCGCAAGGTGCATGCAAAGTTTCGTGATGTTCGTACATTCCAAGACCTCGTGTTAGAGGAAAAACAATAAATATGTAAGCCTATGAACAGTAAATTCAAAAAAATAGTAAGAAAATTCAAAAAAATATGAAATTTTTTCGCATCAAAGAGGCTCGGGTCTGCAAGCTGAGTGCAAATTTTTGTTGTGTTTGGAGACTGGAGGGGCTTGTGGAGAAAAAAACAAAATTTCGCTCGGGAAAAAACTTGGGAAAAATGACTAATGATGCCAAAAAATTTCATATATTTTAATTTTTTTTTGCTATTTTATTTCAAATTTATTGTTCACAAGCGTGCAGATTAACTGTTTTCCTCGCCACGAGCTCCTGGAATGTCCAAATAGCACGAAAATTTGCACACACCTTGGGCACATGAGTATCTTCGATCTCACATAATTTTAGATTTTTTATATTTTTTTGCTATTTTTTCAGGACGATCAAAGCTGTTTGACCGGACGATAATGGCGCAAAAGGGCATTTCTATAAGGGCACCTAACGGCGGAGGGGAAAATTTGAGCAGGCTTTCGAATTAGGGGTATATCTGATTAGGTGGTTCGAGTTAGGCACAGAAATGCAAATGGTCCCTATTTACTAAGGTACTCATGGACGGATCCAACAACATCAATATCTTGTATTATGAAACTTTTCGTCGCATGAGCTTGACTAACAAAGATCTTAAGCCGTCGAACACTGTTTTTCATGGCATGGTGCCTGGTAAGTCGGCATATCCGGTGGGCAAAATATCTTTGGAAGTTGCTTTTGGAGATGATCATGACGCCAGATCTGAGACATTGACTTTTAGGTGGTTAAAATCAAGAGCCCTTATCATGCTCTGTTTGGACAGCCGGCTTATGCTAAGTTCATGGCGAGGCCATGTTATGTTTATTTGCAGCTTAAGATGCCAGAAGATATCCTTGGAGTGTGAAGAAGGCGAGTTGCCTATGCTGAGTCTGTCTAAGAGTTGAAGTTTTACAAGGATAATGTTGACCCAGCGGATATGACATCTTTGAAGAATCCAACCACAGAGCATGAGGCCCTGTTCAAATTTAAGTCGGCGGATTACACCAAGCTACTTGACTTCATTCCTGGCAATTCATCCAAGTAGTTCAACATCAGTGCTAATCTGGATCAGAAATAGGAAAGTGCGCTCATCGAGTTCATCTGTGAGAACCAGGACATCTTTGCATGGAAACCTTCAGACAAGCCGGGTGTACCGAGGGAACTCGTTGAGCACACTCTTAATATTGATCCCAAGTTTAAGCTGGTTAAGCAATTCCTTCGCCATTTCAATGAAGAGAGGCACAAGGCAATTGGTGAAGAAGTCGCCCGGCTCTTGGCGGCTGGTTTTATTGTTGAAGTTTTTCATCCTGAATGGTGGGCTAACCCGGTGCTGGTACTTTAGAAAAATGGCACTTGGCGCATGTGTGTAAATTATACGGATCTTAACAAAGCCTGTCCGGGAGATCCCTTTGCTCTCCCCCATATTGATCAAATCATCGATGCTACGGCGGGTTGTGAGCGTTTGAGCTTTTTGGATGCTTATTCTGGTTATCATCAGATCAAGATGGAAATTAAGGACCAGGAGAATACAACCTTCATCACTCCCTTTGGAGCCTTCTGTTATGTGTCTATGCCTTTTGGGATCAAGAGCGCCCAGGCGACTTACCATCGGTGTGCGCAAAATTGCCTTCATGATCAAATTGGGCGTAATGTTCATGCTTATGTGGATGATATTGTGGTGAAGTCCAAGAAGAAGGAAACCTTGATAGATGATCTCAAAGAGACCTTTGACGATCTCAGGGTCTACAAGATGATGCTTAACCCGACAAAATGTGTCTTCGGCGTGCCAGCAGGCAAGCTCTTGGGCTTTCTAGTTTCTGAACGGGGTATTGAAGCTAATCCAGAGAAGATAAAGACTATCACTTCCCTGGCTAAGCTGGCATGTATCAATGATGTTCAGCGTCTAGCGGGTCGTATTGCGGCTTTGAGCCAATCCATAAGTCGGTTGGGTGAGAAGGCCATCCCCCTATACCAGATGATGAAGAAGACATATCACTTTGTCTGGAGCGATGCTGCTGATCAGGCGTTTGAGGATTTGAAGAAACAGTTGGCTGAGCCGCCGGTTCTTGCTGCTCCTATTGATAAGGAGCCTTTGTTGTTATATGTGGCTGCCAACAACCGTGTTGTCAGCATGGCGATTGTGGTGGAAAGGAAGGAGTCAGACAAGGAATATCCAGTTCAGCGGCCGGTTTACTACATCAATGAAGTGCTCATTGAGTCCAAGCAGAGGTATCCACATTGGCAGAAGCTTGTATATGGGGTGTTCATTGCTAGTCAAAAGATTAAGCAATATTTTCTAGGTCATCCCATTATTGTGGTTAGTTCTGCTCCCTTAGGGGATGTCGGGGAAACTGATCCACGAACACCTATGGGGCCAGCGGACCGGGCCCCTTTCGGTTCGGCGGGGGGCGGAGATCACACGAAGAGCAGATCGAGGCGAAACACACGAGCAGTTTACCCAGCTTTGGAGCTCTCCGGAGAGATAACACTCCTACTGCTGCTTGTTTGATTGTATTATGTTCTTGCTCGCGAGAGCTAACTGTTTTCTGGCTTACGAATGAATCGAACCTCGCGAACTAGTCGAACCGAACCTCCTCTACGTTGCGCATGGGCCTCCTTTTATACGCTAAAGGGGTCACCGACAGGTGGCAACGCAGAGAAGGGTACAAATGTAAAAAGTGAGGTGGTTGGTACAGTTACTTGTACAGTGCACCCTACCTAACCCTGACGGTAGGGGACAAGGGCATTAAATGCCCGTCTGAGTCGTCCAAACAGTGTAGAAAAGGACCGTTAGGGGCGCCACCGTTCGCCACGATGGCGATCTTGTCAGCTTCGCATGCCACTACGCACCGCTGGCTGCACAGCCTCCCGCCACGCGCGCCTGGAGAGGCCCCCAGAGCGACATGTTGGTGGATGCGCTGGAGCATGGGCATAGAGTGGCCGCCTGCCGCGGCAAGCGCCTTGCCGCTGCTGTTATCTTGTCGGGTCCGGAAGCTTCTCGCTCACCGGGCCTTGAGGTACCTTGGTTGGTCCTCCCGGCAAGCTCCTCTTGCCGGGGCCTTGTTACCTTGCCGGAGCGCGTGGCGCGTCGCGGCAAGTTCCTTGGAGTGCCTTGGTTGGCCTTCCCGGCAAGCTCCTCTTGCCGGGGCCTTGTCTCCTGAGCTTAAATACTTTGTTCTTGAATGGCTCCAAGGGAACCAAAGAGGATCTTGGCATTCGCCCGACAAGCCTTGCCGCGGGGTGCTGCAACTGCCCGTGCACAAGTTCGGGGTACTAGGGTACCCCTATTCTAGTACACCGACAGGAGCCCCCGGGCCTAGGCCAGACACGGTGCTGAGCGCTGTTGGGCCAGGCCCAAGACAAGGCACGGGCACACGCGGACTGGGCCACGCCGAATCTCGCTCCGTATCCACCGTGCTCTCCCCTAACGGCACGCGTTGAATGCGACGTCGTGGGAGAGATCGTGGGTGGTTCTTTATTCGGAAGGGCGAAACGTCCGCCCCGTCCCTCTTTATAAGCAGAGGAAACAGGGGCAGTTCGTTCCCCCTCACTGGTTGCTACTACTCCATCTCCACGAACCTCCGCCGCTCCCCCCTTCTTCTCAAAGTCGAGAGAGCAGCGCTCCGCCCCTCATTGCCACCAGCATCACCAACGCCGTCGACCTCCCCCACCACCTCCGCCATGGCTCCGAAAGCCGACAAGGGAAAGGGCGTGAAGTCGGCCGAGGCGCAGCGGCTCGCGGCGCTGCGGAAGGAGCGGGCGATCTTCTCCCCCTAGTTCAGCGTGAAGGAGCTGAGGGAGTACTTCTACCTCTTTTGGGCGACGGAGACGCGGGCGCATCCGCGCACGAGGGTACTCCCGGCCGCTGCTTCGGAACTGGCTCCAAACGGGTACACATTCTTCGCGCTGTTCTTCTATTGCGGGCTCTGCCCGCCCTTCTCGGAGTTCTTCTGCAATATCATGAACACCTATGGCTTCCGCCTCCTTGATTTCACCCGCAACGCCGTTCTGACCATGGCAGTTTTCGCACATTTGTGCGAAAACTTTGTCGGAGCCCACCCCAATGTTGCCCTTTTCCGCCACTTCTTCATACCTCGGGTAGAGAGAGGAGAGCTGCTTGCCGAAGGGATCACCTAGATCTCGAGAGTCGGCAAGAAGGAGGCGTACTTGGAAGGTGAGCTCCGCAGCAAGTGGGAGGAGTGGAGAGCGGAATGGTGCTGGATCGGCGAGGAGAATCCGCAGCCCTTCACCGCCGTGCGCCAAGCTCCAATAGTGTGCGGCAATGACTGGAGCAACATGGCCCCGGAGGACGAGAGGCTGAAGATCGCCATCACTAGGATCCTTCACCTCAGGCTTGCCGGGCTCACTGTAGGCGCTGTAGGCGCAGATTTCCTCCGCCGCCGCATCGCCCCCCTGCAGGAGAGGGGGAGGCCCGCCTGGGAATTCAAGAACTCGGCGGACATCATGAGGCTGCGGCCGGGCCTCAACTACAACTTCACCGTCTTGGAGCTGGATGCAATGCTCCTGGAGTTGTTCAAACACGATCCCCAGCACCCATTCACGTTGCCGAGGAGCGTCGTTCCATTGTGCAATAATTCTTCGCTTGACCGGATCCGCGCCATGATGCCGTTGTGCGATTCACACAGAATCGTTCCAACTTGGCAAGAGCTTGCAGATGATGTCGTGCAAGCGTTCTTCGACAACTTGGAGGAAGTGCCGGTCCGCGCTGACGAGCAGAAGAGCCTCACTCGTGACACCACCGACGAGGAGCTGCAGCGCATCGCCACTAGGGCGGAAGAGGTTGCGGCTGCAGCTGCCGCGGGCGCGTTCGGGTTCACTGTGGAGGAGGCGGAGGCGGCAGAGGCAGCAAACCTCGCCGAGCGCGCGGAGTTCATTGGCGAGGAAGAGCCTGCCGGTTCTGAAGCTGAGCCGAGCGAGGCCGGCGAGGAAGAGCCGAGCCTTCAGAAAACTTGCCGCAGGCGGAGCCCTCGGCCCCACCAAGAAGGCATCTTCGCAGGGCCGCGGACATAGCGGGGCGGCAGTCGGGTCAACAGCCGCCGAGCCATGCGACACGCTCTACCGCGGCAAGCAATGTTGCCGCGGGAGCGCCTCACGCAGCAGCGGCAACCGGAGCGGGATCTTCCGGGGCCACCGCCACCGCCCCCGCCAAGCGGGCAAGGGATCCTACTCCTCCGCCTCGCCGCACCAGAGGGGAGCCGGACTTCGATCTTTCCGCGCTCAGCTCCGATGAGGAGGAAGAAGAGTAAGTTTCTTTGGAGCTCTTGTAGTTCTTCAATCTTGCTGTTTTTATCTTGTATCTGACTTGCTTCAATCTGGACTCCTTTCTTTTCAGGACGCTGGCCCAGAGAGCGGCGAAGAGGGCCAAGGCCGCGGTGATTGTCATTGAAGATGACCCCACCGTGTCAGCAGGGGGTGGGTCCGAGACCACCTTGACGGACCCGGCAACCACTCCTCAAAGCAGCCCCCAGCGCAGCCCCCAGCGTAAGTTCATAGTTAGCTTTCCGCTGTCAGGCGCGCATGAGTGCTTTTTCCTTTGTTGATATCTTGCTTGTTGATTTGTGTAGGAGCAGAGCAGCCATATCAGGAGTGCCCGGAAGCTGGTCCTGAAGTGCCATCTGCTTCGACTACGTCGCTGAGGGTGGAGTTCCTGGTAAGGGAGCGCTCTCCGGCAAGGGAGAACTCCCCGGCAAGGGGCAGCACCGTCGATCCTGCGGCCGCCGAGACCGCAACTGCAGATCTTGGTACAGGTAATCCACTTGTCTAAGAACTTCCCTTGGGTTCTTCTTCTTCTGATCTTCTTCTTGCATATTTGCTTGAGTTTTTCTTCCTTGTTCGTTCTTCAGATCCATCTGCTGCGGAGCCAATGGAGACAGAGGACGGCGGCGAGGAAGGCGCGCGTGGCAGCAATGACGACGCCGCCGTCAACGAAGAAGGGGCCAGTGCTGATGAGCCCGCCGGCGAAGAGGCCGCCAAGGCTGCCGCCGCAGAAGCCGGCGAGGGGTCGGGTGATCGCACTGACGACCCTGAGGCCGCAGGAGTGCCAGGCGCTGCGCCAACCGCCAATCCCTCTGCCGCTGCTGCGGAGCCGGGCTCCGAGGAGCCCCAGCCCGGCGCCTACTTGAAGGCCGGCGACGATATCTTCATCAAGCTACCCTGGGCGTCGAGCTCCAGGGTGCCGACCGAGGGGGAAACTTTCGATGAAGAGCTGCTCGCCTCCGCCGGGCTGTCGTTGGTCGACGCGCCCAGTAGAAGCAGTGGCGAGCCTGAGGAGGAGCAGCTGTTGCGGAAGCTGCTGTCACTCTACCGCGCCCGACAAGCCAAACTGGCTTCCCGGGAAGCGCTTGTCACGAAGGCGGGAGTTGATATGGAGAAGCGCGTGGAGGAGCTCCGGGGCCACAATCAAGAAGCTCTCTAGTCCCTGGCACAGGAGCGGGAGCGACTCGACGAGGAGCGCACGGCCTTCCTTCTTGAGAAGGCCAAAGCTGAGGAGGAACAAAGGCTGGCCATCGAGAAGCAGTCCGCGCGAGAAGGCGAATTGGTGCAGTGGAAGGCCAACCTTGACAGCTACGAGGAGGAGCTCGCCGAGCGCGAGCAAGCACTTGGCGGGGCGCTCAAGGAAGCAAAGGACGCTGCCGCGATCGCAGAGGCCGCCAAGAAAGAGCTGGAGGAGAAGGTGGCGCAGCTGGAGGCCAATATCGGGAAGAGCGGCGAGGAGCTTGCCACGCTCAAGCGTGAGCGTGAGAAGGATGCTGCCGCCCATGGTGAGCTGCAAGGTCTTCTCGCTGAGAGGGGCAAGGAGCTCAGCGCCGCCAAGGATTCCAATGCAGACCTGGAGTTGAAGCTGGCCACGCTGACGCAGACGCTGGAGGCCGCCAAGGAGCGGGAGAAGACCTTGTCGGAGAAGGTCAAAGCTGACAAGGCGCTGCTAGAGAGCATCGCAGTCACCCAGAACTCGTTCAGAGATACTGTGGAGCACTAGACCGAGGGTCTGGTGAATATTGCCGCAGTCATCGACGAGGAGCTGGCGCAGCTGGGGATGGAGAACTTTGGGTATCCCTCCGACGAGAATCTCCAACCCAGCGCCAAGCTCAGCCTGTTCTTCAAGGGCGTGGCGACAGCACTCCAGCGGCTCTGAGAGAGGATCCCAAAGCAGCTGGCCGACGAGTCGCGCAAAATCTGCGCCGGGGTTCTCCAGAAGGTGCTGATGAAGGTGGCCTTCCGCAATCCAGGCCTCAGCTTCACCAACGTCCTCAAGTCCTTGCCGCCAGACGCCAATCGGGACGCACTCAAGGCCCTTGTCGCACCCATTATGGACAAGGTGAGCGAGATCAAGAGGGTTGAGGGCGATCGCTTAGACTAGGCCGCGCATTCCTTCTTTTCCCTTGTCGTTGCTAATGATGTTATGAAAACATTCTGTTAGAGCTGCGACAAGTTATCTTGTAATATAACTTTATTTCTGTTATCAATTGCTATGTTATTTCCTCCACTAGATTATTTCCTTTGTATGTTTTTACCCTACGCTTCTAGGGAACTTGTCGGCGCAGGCGCCCGAGCCGCGAGCGCTGAGTGCGGAACGTCAGCAGCCTGCTGGCGGCGCTGCTTCCGACAAGAAACCTTGTCGCGACTAGATGCAGCACACTTAAGTTGTTGAGCGGACTCGAAACAAAGTAAGGGCGCAACTAGCCACGAGTTGGTTCCTCCGCGCACAGGTTTTCCATAAAAGCAGGGTCGTTCGAGGAAGATAACTCAAAAATTTAAAAATTGATTGCTCAAACTTTGGCAACTTATCTTTTCTGTCGTTTGCTTCCCGGCAAGGCAAGACTTTGCTTGAACGACGCCTGGTCCATACCACAATCTTCTCCTTCCCCCCCGGCAAACTTGTGTGCGAGGGAACCTTCTTTTCCTTTGTTGAAAAAGAAGAAAGAAGAGAAAATAATGATATGGAGCCCTTCGGCTCGTTATTGCTTACCGGATGTAGGTGCTGCACAAAGTGTCAGATAACGCATGCAAGAAAGAAACTAATGCATGAAATGGACAAGTTGTGTGGAGCACATGGGGTTTTACTTATGCACGGGATCTGCGCCCGGCTTTGTACAAAGGATTACATGCAATAGCGGCAAGACTTGTACAAAAGGTGGTTGCCGGAACGGGTTCCGGCAACCGCGCCCTACGGGAAAAACTTATGAAGATGTTCTATGTTCCAGGAGTTGCTCACCGGAATGCCATCTTCGGTCTCAAGGCGGACAGCACCGGGCCTCGTGACTCATTTCACCCGATAAGGGCCTTCCCACTTCGGCGTCAACTTGTTGGAATTCTTGGCGGACTGAACGCGCCGAAGAGCAAGGTCGCCTTCCTCGAAGCTTCTGGCCTTAACTTTGCGGCTATGGTAGCGGCGCAAAGCTTGCTGGTATCGAGCAGCTCGTACAACAGCCTAAAGACGATCTTCCTCAAGGAGCCGCGCGTCGTCTTGTCGCAGCTGTTCTTGCTCAAGCTCATCATAAGGGAGCACTCGAGGCGATCCGTATACGAGTTCCGTGGGGAGAACTGCCTCTGCTCCATAGACTAGAGCGAAAGGCGTCTGGCCAGTGGCTCGATTTGGCGTCATTCTGATCGACCAAAGAACCACCGGCAGCTCCTCGGTCCAGTTTCTTCCGCACTTGCGCAGCCTGTCGAAAGTTCTGGTCTTGAGCCCGCGCAGCACTTCAGCATTTGCCCTCTCTGCTTGACCGTTGCTTCTCGGATGAGCAATAGAAGCGAAGCAGACCTTGGCGCCAAGGTCCTAGACGTACTGCATGAAGGTGCGGCTCGTGAATTGCGTGCCGTTGTCGGTGATGATCCTGTTAGGGATCCCGAAACGGCAAACAATTGACCTGAAGAACTTGACTGCTGACTGTGCTGTCACCTTCCTCACTGGCTGCACTTCTGGCCACTTTGTGAACTTGTCGATTGCGACGTACAAGTACTCAAAGCCCCCGACAGCTCGGGGGAAAGGGCCGAGGATATCGAGCCCCCAGACCAAAAATGGCCAGGATAAAGGGATCGTCTGGAGAGCTTGAGCTGGCTGGTGTATCTGTTTGGAGTGGAACTGGCACGCTTCACACTTGGTTACTTGTGCAGTTGCATTGTCGGCCAAAAGAAACCTTGCCGGAAAGCTTTGCCGGCAAGTGCTCTTGCACCAATGTGGTGGCCACATATGCCTCCATGTATCTCTGCCAACAGCTTTTGTCCATCTTCCCGGCAAATACACTTCAATTTCACACCGTTGAGTCTTCTTCTGTACAGTATGCTATCGACAAACTGGTACATACTTGACTGCCGGGCTACTTTTTCTGCTTCTTCTTGCTCTTCGGGAAGTTCTCCTGTCTGAAGGAAATGGACAATCTGCTGTGCCCATGCTGGAGCTTGTGGCTCGACAACAAGGACTAAAGGCACATCTGCTGCTGCGGGAACATCCGCTTCTACGGCAAGGACTTGCGGCCCTGCCGGAGCTTGATGTTCCTCGGCAAGCTTGCCGGAGCAAAACTTGTCGGGAGCGTCTGCTTCAACGGAACAAGCCATAAGGCTGGCCGGAGCAGACTGCCCCTCAGCATCTTTGGCGTTGATCTTGGGGACTTTCTTGGTGGTGGCTTCGGGGAGCTCTGCCAGAAAGTAGTCACCAGAAACCAACTTCCTCTTCCTGCTTTGTCCAGTTGATGGTGTTACGGATGGTTGAGTCAACTTGAGCACAAAGATCCCTGGTTCCACAGGTAACTTTAGTGCGGCGCACTTTGACAGGCCATCAGCAACGTCATTCTGAGCTCTTGGGACATGCTCCATCTGTAGGCCGTCAAAGTGCTCTTCTAGCTTCCTCACTTCATCAACATATGCTTCCATCAATGGACTCTGGTAGTTCTTGTTCACTTGGCGGACGACAAGCTGTGAGTCACCCCTGACAATGAGCTTCTTGATCCCAAGGTCTGCTGCGATTCTGAGACCGGCAAGCAATCCTTCATACTCTGCAGTATTGTTGGTTGCTTGCTCCTTGGGAAAGTGCATCTGGACTACGTATTTGAGGTGCTCTCCGTGGGCGCGACAAGCAGCACGCCGGCACCGGCGCCTTGCAGCGAGAAAGCACCATCAAAGTACATCAACCACTCTTTGCTTGCCTCTTTGACGGGGATGCTCGTCTCTGGAATTTCTTCATCTGGTGTTGGCGTCCATTCTGCTATGAACTCTGCCAATGCTCTGCTTTGGATAGTTGAAGTGCTCTCAAACTTGAGACCAAAGCTTGACAGTTCCAGCGCCCACTCGACAATCCTGCCTGTCGCTTCTGGATTTTGCAGTATCCTCTTCAGCGGAAAACGAGTGACGACTGTGATCTCATGTGCTTGGAAATAATGGCGCAGCTTTCTCGAGGCCATGAGGAGGCCGAAAAGCAACTTCTGCACACCAGAGTACCTTGATCTAGCCCCCTGTAGAAGGGAACTGTCAAAGTAAACTGGACGCTGCACCATTCTCTTCTGCATCTTATCATGCTCCTGCGCAGATCCATCTTTGTCGGGACCAGAGCTTGTCGGTGAAGCCCCCTGCTTGTCGTTGGATGCATCTGCCGTGGTTGCTGGCTCATCATCTGCCTCCCTCTCCGCCACTAACGCAACACTAACCACTTGATTGGTTGCCGCTATATACATCAACAACTTCTCTTGCGGCTTAGGTGCGACAAGTGCTGGAGTGGAAGACATGTATCTCTTCAAGTCCTGCAGCGCAGCCTCCGCCTCCGAAGTCCATTTTATTGGACCTGCCTTTTTCAAAATTTTGAAAAATGGCAGGGCGCGCTCAGCAGATCTAGAGGTAAACCTGCTGAGAGCAGCCACGCAACCGGCAAGCCTTCGTACATCCTTGACGCGCTTTGGTGCTTCGATCTGCTCAATGGCCTTGATCTTGTCGAGATTGGCTTCAATTCCCCGCTGAGACACGAAGAACCCGAGAAGCTTGCCGGATGGGACTCCAAACACGCACTTCTCGGGGTTAAGCTTGAGGTTGATCTTGCGCAGATTTGCAAATGTCTCGTCTAAATCTTGAATCAGGGTCGCCCTGTTCTTGCTCTTGACCACTATGTCATCCATGTAGGCCACCACATTTCTGTGCATCTGCGGCCCAAAAGCGTGGTGGACTACCCTTGCAAATGTTGAACCAGCATTGTTCAAACCGAAAGGCATCCGTACGAAGCAGTACATGCCACACGGGGTGATAAATGTGGTTTTCTCTTCATCCTCTTCTACCATGAAGATCTGATGGTATCCTGAGTATGCATCAAGAAATGAAAGCAAATCACATCCGGCTGTGGAGTCAACAATCTGGTCAATGCGCGGCAAGGGAAATGGGTCTTTGGGACAAGCTTTATTAACATCAGTGAAGTCAATACAAAGCCTCCATTTCCCGTTAGCCTTGCGCACGACAACAGGATTGGCCAACCACGTGGGTTGGAGCACTCCTCTGACAAGGCCTACTGCTTCCAACTTCTTGATTTCTTCTGCGATGAATTCTTGGCGCTCCACTGCCTGTTTCCTGACTTTCTGCTTGACGGGCCGCGCATGAGGACAGACGGCAAGGTGGTGCTCAATTACTTTCCTGGGAACACCGGGGATATCAGACGGTTGCCACGCAAACACGTCGACATTCGCCCGCAGGAAAGCAACGAGCGCGTTTTCCTATTTGGGGTCAAGAGTGGCGCTGATGGTGAAGGTACCACCAGTGCCGTCCTCCTTGGCGGACACCTTCTTGGTCTCAGGTGGAGCTACCATTGCCTTCCTACACTTGCCGATGGAGCTCGATGGTGCGTCCTCGACGGTAGCGCAGCACTCCGAAGAGGTGCGCTTGCCGGAGTGGGCATCAGAGCTCTTGCCGGACTTGGTCTTCTTCTTCCCCCCGGGAGCTTCAGCGGCAAGTGTCTTGCGTTCTGCTGCGGCTGCTGCTTCCCGGTAGATCTTGTCGGCACAGATAAGAGCATCCTTCTTGTCGCCAGGGACAGAGATGACACTTATCGGGCCTGGCATTTTCAGTATGTTGTACGCATAGTGAGAGGCTGCCATGAACTTGGCGAGTGCCGGACGGCCAAGGATTCCATTGTAAGGTAATGGAAAGTCAGCAACATCAAACGTGACCCTCTCAGTCCTGAAGTTCAGCTCGCTGCCAAATGTTACCGGCAACGTGATCTTTCCCTTCGGCTTGCTCCTTCCCGGGTTGATTCCTTGAAATGTACCGGTCTCTTCGAGCTCGCTGTCAGGGATCTGGAGTTTCTGGAGCACCGCGGAGGAGATCAGGTTCAAGCCGGCCCCGCCGTCAACTAGCATCTTAGTAACCTTGAGGTTGCGGATTGTTGGTGAAACCAACATCGACAAGCACCCGACCGCAGTTATGCGATCAGGGTGGTCCTCAATATCAAAGATGATAGGCGTGCTGGACCATTTCAGAGGCTTGCGTGACTCGACGGGTGGTTCTGCTGCATTAACTTCCCGCACCCACTGCTTGAGCTGGCGGTGCGAGGTATGCAGAGAAGCACCACCGTCAATGCACATCACCTCTGTGGCTTTCTGGAACTCCTTCTCATCAGTCTCCTCATCATCCATGTCTTCATCGTCGTCGTCATCTTCATCCTTGTCGCGGCCGCGAGGAGGTCTGTCTCCTTGTCGCTGCTTGGCCTTGCCACGGCGTCCTCCTCGGCCGGGACGTTTCTTGCCGGATCCCCCAGCACCTTCCTGGGCCTTCTCCTTGTCGCGCCGCTCGTATTCAGCTTTCTGTTGCTCAACAAGCTGCTCGACTTTCCTGCAGCTCTGGAGATCATGGCCCTTGGTGCGGTGGATCTTGCAATACTGCTTGTTGGTGCCGTCCTGCTTGTCGGCGACCGCCACCTCCGCGGCAACCTCCTTGCCGGAGTCACCAACTTTGGCTTTATTGGCGCCACCACCGTTGCCGGACTGCTCAACAACTAGCACCTCTTTGCCTTTCTTCTTCTTGTTGTTCCGCCGCCGGTTCTTCCTTGCCGGGGCAGCATCTTCACTGTCAGATCCTCCCGCTCCTACATTCTCTCCGGGGAGTCTCCTCCCTTCCTCAGCACGTGCACACTTGTCGGCCAGTGCATATAACTCACTGACGTCCCTGATCTTGCACATCGCCATTTCCTCCCGCATCCTGCGGTTTCGCACGTTCTGATGGAACGCGCGGATCACCGCGGCAGGGTGGACGTCTGGGATGTTATGCTGCACACTGCTGAATCTCTGAATGTACTTGCGCAGGGGCTCTCCTTCCTTCCGGGCGAGCAGATGAAGATCACTCTCCTGGCCATGAGGCTTGTGTCCGCCTGTGAAGGCACCGACAAACTGATGGCACAGATCAGCCCAAGAGGATATGGAGTTGTCCGGCAAGTGCATGAGCCAGGATCTGACGTTGGGCTTGAGCACCAGCGGGAAGTAGTTGGCGAGGATCTTGTCATCCCGTCCCCCGGCAGCCTGCACCGCAATGGTGTGGGGGCTTGATATGGTTGGACATTTCAAAAGTTACAAGGATAAAAAGAGCCACCTTTTGGTGGCGGTTGACAAATTTACAAAGTGGGTTGAAGCAGAGCCGGTTAGTAAGTGTGATGCGGCAACGACAGTTCAATTCATCAAATAGGTGATTTTCCATTTTGGTTTTCCCCACACCATTATAACTGATAATGGCACTAATTTATCCAAGGGTGCTATGAAAGAGTTTTGTCAATGAGAGCATATTCGACTTGATGTATCATCAATGGCTCACCCCCAGTCCAATAGTCAAGCTGAGAGAGCCAATCAAGAAATTTTGAGAGGCACCCAGCCCCGGCTTACGGTCCCTTTGCAGAGGACGCCGGGCTGTTGGGTGGAAGAGTTACCCTCAGTGTTATGGAGTATCAATACTATCCCAAATAGATCGATGGGTTACCCTCAATGCTATCCAAAGTAGTTTTTAGTTCTGACTTGGCCTTTGATGTCTCGGATTGCTGAGTTTTGATGTTGGCCTTTAGATCATTGAGCTGTGAGTCTTTCTCAGTTAATTCAGCCCGTGACATGAGCACACATGGAGAGTATTATGATCATGATTACTTTTTGAAGTCCCAAGCACAATACAAGTATTATCCTTGGCACTTGGGGGCTAATGCATATTGCTCTTTTTAATACTATTCTTTGAAGTACCAAGCACAATACAAGTATTATCCTTGGCACTTGGGGGCTAATGCCTATGGCTCTTTTTAAAGACAAATTTATTTGATGACTTGGGTGAAATGATGCAACCCGGTTTATCAAGATTATTGAACTTTGATTTATTAATGATGGTAAGTCCCGTTTTAACTTAATAAATTTAAACTGGCCTTTGGGGGTTACAGATGCAAAGTGGAATCCTGATATTTCAAGTCCCGGCTTAGCATGATGATTAAGCTCGCCCTTGGGGGATATTAGTGATGGATTTCTTCTAATTTGCGACTATTTAGAAGTCTACAGAATATTCAATCCTATCATACTCTATAGACTTGGCAGCTGATAGAGATATAATGGTGAAGAGAGTTGCAATGGGTTACCTCATAGCGTTCCTTCATCAAGTTGACTAAGCCGACTTCAAAGTCGCGGATAACCAGAATGGATTTCTTGAGCGCTGAATTGTGAGTAGATTTCCAAGTCTATTTTCCACTTGCCTTTATCAGCTGTGGAAAACTCTTCTTTGGCGTTGTGCTTGGATAGAGCAGTGGGGTTACCCGGCGCAGTATACCCAAACCCAGTGACAACAACATCGTCAATCCTTGCTTCTGAAGGCTTGATGGGACTAGGAGGATTAGGAATGACTGGTTCAACATCCATTTGATCCATGGTAACATCATGCTCCTCTGGTGGCAGATCATCAATAATATCTTCAGCAATTGGATGAGAGAGTTCTAGTTGTTGTTGTTCCGGCTCAGACGGGTTGGCGTCGTCGACCGGTTTATTCACTTTTGCCTTTTTGCTGGGTTTGGCCTAGCCCCTGAAAATAAGAAGTACATAGATGCCAGTTTATCACTCAATTATGAGGTCTGATGGATTAAATACACCCTTACCCAGGCATAATCTTGAAGGTTGGGATGTGAGTTCCTATTGAGTCGCCGGAGGAGGAAAGAGACGTTCCCTGATAATTTGAATCAGATGGATTAAGAGGTTGACGGAAATGACCTGCTTTTGGATAATCTAAGTCATAAGTGTTTGGAACCTCCGGTTGACGTTTGCGAGGTGCTGGGGTGTTGGGTAAGACGGAGGATAACACTCCACCGCCACTGTTCCGGGTTGTGCGGCGAACTTCATGTTGCTGCTTCTTCAAAAGAAAGTTGGGATCCAAGTGAGCTAAAGAGTGAGAAAATCTTACTTTTCGGCTTGCTTGTCGAGTTTTCTGTGTTGGCAGAGGTTCTAAGCTGGAGGAGGAAAGAATAATTACCTCTGCATCACCTGCATGGCTGGCTTCCGCTTCATCCTGATAACAGTCATTGTCCATAAGGTGTACAAAAAATGAGCCAAGGGAATCAAGTTCTACCTCCGACTCATCATCATCATCTTTATCATCCAAGTTGAATAGTTCAGCAGTGTTGGATTTCTTCTTGGCAGGCTTTTTGGTGGCCTTAGTCTTTGTCTGGGTCTTCTTTGGTTTTTTGGGCAATTTTTTGTCCTAGAAAGGTGAGTTGGCCTGTAAAAAAATGAATAAGTATGAGCTAGCAGCAAAAATGAAGGTATGAATTAAGTAGAGGCTTGAAACTTACAGCCGGCGGCTTATTCAAAATACAGAAAGGACTCAGTCCGAATTGACTGCAATCTCCAAACTCTCATTCAATAGTGTCTTGGTCATATTGTTGATATCTTCTTCAGTTATCTCGGTTGAACAATGGCGCTGAGAATCTGTTAGCTCGCCAGTATACTCACACATTAAGCCGGGCCGGATGGTTAGAGGCAATATTCTCCAGGCAACCCAGTAGCGAACTAGATCAATTCCGGTCAAGCCGTTGGCCATTAGAGCTTGAAGTTTTGCAAAGGTTGGAACATATCTCTTCCATTCTACTATACTAATACAACCGGGAAGAGGGTGTCTACTGCTAAGCCGGCTGGCGCAGTAACCCGGCAAGGGATTTTCCCCTTCTAGCGAGGTATCTTAGCAGTAAAAAAAAGTCTGGTCCCAGTCCTTGGGGTGACTAGGCGGGTTAGCAGCAGGGAAGATGGCCTCTTTTCGGCGCTGTATGGATATCCCGCCTAGTTCAAGGCTAGGTCCATCTGTGAACTCATTCTGCTGGTTCAAATAGTAGAACTCCCTAAACAATTCCACGGTGGTGTCCTGTTCAAGGTACACCTCGCTGAACACTTAGATGTTACAGATATTTGAAACAGAGTTTTGTCTGATATCTTGTGGATGGAGTTTGAAGAAATGCAGCACATCACAGAAGAATCTTGAGCCGGGAGGACTAAAGCTCCGGACCATATGATCCATAAAACCACCACTTCACCATCTTTGGGCTCAGGGCGAGTTTCATTACCCGAAACCCTCCAGTGGATAGTTTCTTTCTTGGCTAAAATGCCAGTCTTAACATATGTGTTCAAATCTTCTTTCGTAACCCGGGAAACAACCCAGTTGCAGGTAGTGATGGTCTTGATCATCTTTGAAAAAAGGTGCTAAATGAAGAAAACATTACCAGTTTGAGGTTATGCAATTAAACTGGATCATTGATTCAAAGGTAAGGTGCTATGAACAATTAACAGATTAAGCCGGGCTGTGAACATTGACGTATTGGCGGCTTAAAAGGGGACTAATGGTACCTACCGGATTAATTATTTTGTTGTTAAGACGGATAGAGTTTAACAGTCAAGATATACGTTGTAGAATTAAGATCATGAGCAAGCATGGTTAAACCGGAGTTATATTGCCGGGTCAGGCAAAGTTCTAAAGCGTATGGTGGCGGTTTAACAAGATTTAGTGTCTTAAGATGGATCATGGTGTCGGATTTTGGGTTCTGGAAAAACCCTTGAGGTTTGAACTCTGGGTGCGCACAAAGATCTCCCCTCCCCCTAGCTCACGCGCTCACCACAATCTCAAAGCTCAGCACGTCGAACTCACAGAATAAAGGACACATGGTTTATATTGGTTCGGGCCACCGATGTGGTGTAATACCCTACTCCAGTGTGGTGTGGTGGATTGCCTCTTGGGCTGAGGATGAACGAGTACAAGGGAAGAATAGCCTCCTAAGGACAAGCGTCCTTGAGATCGGAGAGCTTGGGTTGAGGATGATCTAAATGGTCTCTCTGATCTGAGATGGTCTCTCCTCCTAGCTAATGTGATGGCTAGTCCACTTTATAGAGGCCCTGGTCCTCTTCCCAAATGTAGGCGGGAAGGGATCCAACAACGGCCAACTTCGAAGGGAGACAACTAGTACAAGTTATCCTGACAAAAGGTGGCCTTCGTCTGCCAAAGGCTCTGGTGGTGACGCCATCCTGGGCTCCATGGTGACCTATATCCCGCCGTCCTGCTGGTCTTGGTATTGCTGCACCGATATGGAAACCTTTGCCTGATGCCTCGGGACTCCTCGCCTGCGCTTGCCTCTTTAGCAGCAAAGAGGAAACGAGTACGCTGCACGCACTAGCGCCTCCCTGGCCTTGGTCGTCATGGCTTGCGTCACAGGGACCTCGCGAGGTGCCCCTTGCCTTGATCTCTCCGCCCCTCGCGAGCCAGCCTGGTGAGGCTACCCCCGAGGAAGTCTTGCGTCGTCCGCCTCGCGAGGCTTGGCCCCTCGCGAGGGTCTTGAGTGTTCGCTGGTGAAGACGGGTCGTACAGGGCAACTGGTGGAGCCCCGCCATGGGCCGTAGGCAGGCAAGTCTGGGGACCCCCATTCCTAGGACGTCGACAGTAGCCCCCGGGCCCAAGGCGTGCTCGGACTTGGCTTCGAGGTGAAGCCAATGGGCTAGTGCGGAGCGCCACAGGCCCCAATAGCCTGCAGCTTCGGTTGACGCGTGGCGACTGACGAGACGTGGGCAGTCCCGCTTCCCCATACAGCCTTGATATCCACCTAGATAGGCGGCCAACGTGACCTACACAGTTATTCCCCCTTTTCTAGCGACGCACTCCTCCAACTATTCCGCCTTTCCAAAACAATAACCTCCTCTTCCAGTCCGACCCAAGCTCTGCCCTCCTTGTCGCCATGGCGCCGTGCCGAACGAAGAAGGGGAAGAAGGAGTCCCGGCCTTCAGCCGGGCCACCTCCGGCCGTTGAACCTGCCGTGGGTCGGTCGTTGGTGCTCAACCAGGAAGCCATGGGCAAGGTCCGACCAGCGCTCGCCACCGGCTTCAACGAATGGGGGGGGGGGGCGGTGGCCTGGCCTGCATCCCGCGCCTCTATTGACAGGACAGCCACCGAAGTCCAATTCTTCATTGATACCTTGTGGGCCGGCCTGGTTCCTCCTTTCTCCGCCTTCTTCAATGTCGTGCTGTCCCACTATCAGATCCATATGCTGCACCTAGATCCCCAATCCATCGCTCTTCTTGCCGTTTTCGCCTTTGTCTTCGCGGCCAGGGTGGGCATTGCCCCTTCGTGGCCCTACTTCGCCATTTCTTCTTGCTGCACCTGGCTGATCCTCGGCAATGCTCGGGATGCCTGAGCTTCCAGGCCATGGCTACGACGGCCGGCTCGGGGATTGACTTTGAGCTCCCACCATCTGCGAGCGGGTTTCAGACATGGTGGACGTCGGCATGCTCAGCCCCCTGCTCTCGCCCCCTTTGGCGCCCGCCGTCCCTAGCTCCGGCTGGGGCTTGCCTTCGTCTGGCTCTAGTTGAAGAGGCTGAAAGATCTCGGCGTGACCGCGCCCATGGTGATGAAGGAGTTCCTCCGACGACGCGTTGCTCCACTCTAGCGCCATTCTCGACCGATGTGGGCCTTGTCCGGCAGCAAGGATCGTATGAGGCTCCATGAGTCCAAGCTTCCTCCTGAGGCATGATGAACGGTGCTCGAGGTCCTGACGAGCGACCCTTCGCCAGCCGACATGCCGCAGGAGGGTTGTCTTTTGTACTGCGGCTCGAACATGGTGGACTTCGCAGGGCAGATGCCCCCTTTCGATGACTGGGGGCTGCATCCAGTCGGCCTTGAAGGGTCTCAAGAGAACCATGTCTGCATGTTTCCCTCCTTGCCGCCAATGCCGAGCTCGCCCCGAGAGTGGGCGGGCGGGGGGGGGGGGGGGGGGAGAGCTGCGGAGGGCTGGAGATGCGACTGTTGCGGTCCCGACCCCGCTCGAGGCTCCCGAGGCGCCATCTCCCGGGGCTCATGACCTTCGCCCTGAGGTGACGGTTGAGGGGGTGAAATGATCCACTGCTCCTGAGGCCGAAGCCCACGAAGCCCCAATGGGTAACCCTGAGGTAGGGCCCGAGGGCTCCCCTCAGCCCAGCACTCCCGAGGTCGTCCCCTCACCAGCCGCGCCCAGCGTTGGTGGCCGCGTCCAGGGCTTCGGCCGGCTCCGACTGGCCTTCGATGCACTCCGCAAGAGGAAGGGGTCTCCAAACTACAGCGGTGATGCCTTCCGGCCATTGAAGGAGAGGAAGTATATTGCCATGGATGAGTGAGTACCTTACCCTTGTAATTTCTTAGGTGCCATCTTCTCTTCTGATCGTGCCCTACCTCGGGCCCCCTTTCGCCAGGGTGACGAAATCTCCAAAAGGGGGCCCCCTTTCGCCAGGGTGACGAAATCTCCAAAAGAGCAACCTCCGCCTACCTCGGGCCCTCCATTGACTCTGAGTGTCTCGTGCCATCCCACCGCGCCCAGCACAAGGTCGGTGGGGCAGATCGGCGGGGGAGATGGGCGTGCGGGTCTGGCACCTTGATCCTGCACTCCTGCTACCCTTTCTTCGTGGCCCGGTCCTGGGTGCGCGGTGTGTGCCAAGGGCTCCACCCCTGGTCGTGGACGGTGGCTGGATGACCTCGATCCTGGCTTCTTCTTCGAGCAACGGGCCCTCACCCATCCGGGCCCCCGCCGAGGCCCAGACGGCGACAGGGAAGCGCCAGCCTCCAGCCCCCAGCCGGGAGGGAGCGAGATGCTTCGGATCCCTTCGGCAACCCCTGTTGTGGGGGATGGACTTGGTGGCGCGCTCAAGTTTGCGCGCGAGCGGGGTATCGTCTACCGCGAGCTCTTTCAGGAGGCAATGGGCGCGCTGAGCCGACTCGATGGAGACTCGTGGATGTTGACGCTCGCCTTGAAGCCGAGCATCTCCGGTTGGTGGAGGAGTGGCATCAACTGAAGGTGGCTATCAACCTCGGGCGCCTCCAGTGTGAGCACACCAATGCGAAGGCCGAGGCATCCCTGGCAACCTCGCGGGAGGCTAGCGCCCGGGCCTTGGAGGAAGCTAGGGAGGCGGACAATCACCGCGCAGCCGCCAAGGAGCGCAGGCGGGAGCTGCAGGCCTTGAACGCCTCCCTGGAACAGCAGGCGGAGGCGCGCAGAGTTGCCTTGGTGTCGATGAAGGGCGCACTGTCCGATGAGGAGGAAATCTTGAGGCGCGAGGAAGCACTATTGCTGGAGGCCACAGAGCGCAGCCTCAAGCTTGAGCGGTTGGAGATGAGAGAGCGCCAAGTCGCCCAAGCAGACGATGTTATCAGCATGCGTGAGGCCAGGGCCCAGGAGGAGGTTGACCGCAGGGTGGCCGAGGTTCGCGCCGATTTTGCTGGCAGGTACGACCTGAAGCTGAAGCTCGTGGAAGCCAAAGCTGCGGGCAGGACCGCTGCCCTTAGGTCAAAGCTGGCTGAGGCGGAACAACATGAGAAAGCTGCCGCAGTCGCCGTGATCTCAGTGCAGGCTGAGCTGGCCTCTGCCCGTGCTGATCCGCTCTCTCTTCGGCAGTGGGTTGCCAGCGTCGAGACCTTCGCGCAGCAGAGCAGGGAGGAGGCTCTTCGCCGGCAGACGCTACTGCGCGAGCATGTTCCCATACTTCTAGACCACAGGACGAGGGCTAATCAGGCGCTTGGTATCATCTATGATGATCACGCTCCCCACCCACATGGCACTAGTAGAAAAAGGGTCAAACGTGAAGCACATTAGTGCCGGTTTGATTTTGGCCCGGTACTAATGGTACCATTAGTGCCGGTTCGAACGGATTTGCATTAATGCCGGTTCGTGTTGAACCTTTAGTACCGGTTCGTAGCACGAACCGGTACTAAAGGGGTGGTGGCAGGCTGGCGTCAGGCCGGGGCCCCACGATCACCTTTAGTACCGGTTCATGGCATGAACCGGTACTAAAGGTCTAACCTTTAGTACCGGTTCGTGCCATGAACCGGTACTAAAGGGGTCTAACCTATAGTACCGGTTGGAGACACAAACCGGGACTATAGGGCAATTTTCAAACTTGAAAAAATCATAACTAAATCATCCTAATTCAGAAAAATACATATACTATATCAAAATTTGCAGAACAAAAAGATTGATCCTCGGCAATGCTCACTAGTTTTCCGTTTCGACAATTTTTTAAAATCACAAAATTCCAAAGGGAAAATAGAGTTTTTGGGCGTTTTAGACGTTTTTTTGGACGTTTTTAGCGTTTAGTGCTAGGGTTTAGATTACAGCATTTAGGGTTAGGTTTTATGGTCTAAATCCTTAGTTTTTACTGTTTAGCATAGAGTTTCCAACGTTTTAAGTCCCGGGTTTAGGGTTTAGGACAATTTTTGAAATGACAAATTGTAAAATGAAAAAAGATATGCTCTAATTTATGTTTTTTTTGAATTTTGGTTAAATCTTGTCAAACCGGTCAAACAACTGATTCAAGAAATATAGAGTGTTACTAAATAATTACGCAATAATATTAGTGTTACTAAATAAGTATCTCAGTTTTTTTGAATTTTGTTCAAATCTGGTCAAACTGTGGTCAAACTATGGTCAAACTACTTATTCAAGAAATATTAGTGTTACTACATAATTATTCAAGAATATTAGTGTTACTAAATAATTATTTCAATTTTTTGAATTTTGGTCAAATCTGGTCAAACTATGGTCAAACTTATTCAAGAAATATTAGCGTTACTAAATAATTACTGTTTTAGAATAATAGTTTCAAACTCAAACGGTGAAATGTGTGACTTCATGCTCAAGCTAAACTCCTGAGGGTTAGTAGGATTGACATCTTACTATTGTCAGGAAAACAACAAGTGCAGACTCGGAAACGAAGGAGAATAGAACCTGAAAGTTAAGCGTGCTCGGGCTGGAGTAGTGAGAGGGATGGGTGACCGGTCTGTAAGTTAGATGATTTGGAATGAGTGATCCACACTTGAGCAGTTAAGAGAGGTGATTAGAGACTAAATCATCAAATAATTCAGAAAAATTAAAAATTAAAAAATCAAAATTTTTTTCCAAAATTTTCAAAAGAAAATTCAAAAAAAACCTTTAGTACCGGTTGGTAGCACCAACCAGTACTAAAGGTCCCCCATACCAGGGCGCGAGCTCACGCCACGTGGTGGCACTTTAGCGCCGGTTCGTGTCGAACCGGTACTAAAGGGGGGAGGGGGGCTTTAGTGCCCACACTTTAGTGTCGGTTCCATAACCGGCACTAAGGGCCCTTACAAACCGGTTTTAAAGCTCCGTTTTCTACTAGTGTGCCGAGGACTACGCCGGCCATCTTCGCTTCTTCACCGACGTCGTGACACGCCTGGAGAACCGAGCTGAGAGGGCTCGCGGGCTTGTGGATGAAAACAATCAGGGCCTCCTCGGGCGCGCATTCTCCCGCGTCTTCAGACATCTCCTGAACACCAATCCTGACTTTGATTTTGATCTTGCCATTGCTCCAGTGCATGAGGTCATCCAGGACAACCTAGTGCGCTGGGTGGATGACAATGTGGATGCCCTAGTTAGGGCCTTTGCTTCTGATGATGACATCGTGGTGGTCGCAGCGGACGAGGGCGATGTGGTTGATGCGGTGAAGGCAGCTACAATGATGGCGCCAGCAGCCTGTCTGGAAGCGATTCGGGAGATGAGGCGAGCTACATGTCCGATTGAGCCCGCGCTCCTTTATTTGGAACCTGCACGCAAAAGCTTGGGTACGGCCCCTCACAATGTAAGAGAATTTTGGGGAGGGGGAGCCCCTCATGTAAATAGACTACCACTTTATTCCCTAGGCTAGCCTTAAAGCGCCCTTTTGTGTGATCGCGACACCCCTTGCGGGCTTGCTACCGTAACTTACTTTGGTTCAATCGAGCTTCAAACTGATTTGGCAGCTGCGGATGTGCATTCCTTCTGAGGGGAGCCCCTCACGAGCCCGCGAGGTTTTGGTTTCCTGAGGGTTCCGCCGGTCCACACAAGCGGGCCTCGCGAGAAGCGAGCGCCAGCAATGGCGAGGCGCGCGTGTAGTGCGTGTATGTCGCTGCTAGCCCCCGCTCGTGAGGTGCTCGGAAGGGGGGAGATAGCGGACGCGAATCTCAAATAAAACACGAATCCAGAAACTCACAAAATCAACACGAACAAGAAAGGATGCCCCCCACGATTGCCAATGGAAATGCAACTTCAAATTCAAGATCAAAAGCTGCAAGTCTGAGTTACAGAAAAGAGGTCAAAAGCAAATGGCCGCGTCCGGCACCTAGCTAGTCTTCTTGTCTTCCCATGTGACGTCCGGATAATTAAGCTACAGTGAACCTCTGCTAATGATGCCACGTCACCTCGGTTACTGTTGATAAACTCACGTTGATTCGAAACCGATTCAAATTCAAAGACAAGTCAAAATTTCATATTTTCAAATAGCAAAATAAAAATGTAGGCTGGGTTGAAAATATTCCCTAACATTTTTTGAATTAATAAAATGCCCATAGCCTTTTTAAAATAGAGTTAGCAACAATTAAATTAATCATTTCAATTCAAATAAATATCTAACCATTTCAAGATAAATTGTAACTTTATGTGATGCGTTAAAATACTGCCTAGTAATTATGTGCTAAGTGGCATTTTTGACATAGTTCATTTTCTAGCTAAAATAAATAGAAAACAGTAACTCTAATTTAAAAATAACAACAACAAAACAGAAAGTAAAAAAAGTAAAACCTAGCTACTGTGCACTATAACCCACTTCTATAACGTCGGCCCAGCCCAATAGCCGTGTCTTCTTCTATCTCACGTCCTGGCCGTCCAGGGCGTGTGCCCTCGCGCGTGACCGCGTGGATGCCGCCACAGGGACAAAACCTATCCGTGAGCCCCTGGACCTGTCCTAACCCTCCTTTTCCCTCACACTTCCCTGCCCCCTTCAATTTCTTGGACACCCGACGCAGTCATGGCCGCCGCCTCCCCATTAACTCGATCACCGGCCACCTCGTACCACCGGAAGATACCTAGGAGGACCACCTCATCACGCTGATCATCCCAATCAAAAGGTCTCATCGCCAAGCTGCCACATCGCGTCACCATCGTCTGTTCCCCTCGGCATCGTCCGCGGAGAGCCACCGTCGATCTGCATCACCTCGTCCACCCCGGCCCCGTACGAGCTCACCACCGACCTCCTCTCGGCGAGCAGCACGGATCCCCCGCCTTTCCCCCTAGTTTCCGTTGATGTAGCCACCGCCCAAGTCCTCCCGGCCCATGGATGCTCCTCGCCTTGTCCGGCTGCTCCCTTTAGCCGCCCCAGGCTGCCCTCCTGCGCACCCACGCGTGCGCGCGCAGCCCCCCCCCCCCCCCGCGCGCCACCCCTTGCCCGCGCAGCCCCGCGCCGCCCGCTGTTGCTTGCCGGTTTTGCTTCACCGGCCGTGCCCTGCAGCTGCCTCAGTCCCCTCGCCGACCCTGCTCACGCCCCACTGCTACGTGGCGCTGCGCTACTGCATTCTGCTGTGGCTCGCTGGCCCGAGCCGCTGCTGCTGGCCCCGCCGCGACCGACTGCACCTGTCTCCGGCCGTCGCTACCGCACGCTCTGCTGCGCCGGACCGCCCGCTCGCGCCCCACTCCCCCCGGCACCGCTGCACCTCTCCTGTGCCGCCACTCGCCCCGACTTGCTGACCGCGTGCCCGCGCGCTGGCCTCGCCGGCCTCGCCTTCCTCGTTCGCCCCTGTGCTGCCCCTCCTCGTCATGCGCCATCGCCGCTGGCGTCACTCTGGGAGCGCCTGTGTGTGTTCCCAGCACCCAACCGTGGCCTGAGCCACTGCACGTGGGGCCGGACTATTAAAAAAGAAGAAGAAAAGAATTAAGGAATTAGAATAAAATAAAAATATTTAAGCAATAGATGAGACACTGACATGTGGGTCCCACCGGACCCATTGACTAGTCAACCGTGGACCAGTCAACTGCTGACCGGGCAGTTGACTGGCCCCACCGTCAGCCCCTGGTGCACTCTGGGTGCACTACACCGGGTGCACTTAGAATTTTTTCTATTTGATTTTCATATTTATAATAGATCCAATAATTCTAGAAATTGATTTAAACTTCGAAAAATCATATAAAATACACCGTAACTCGGATGAAAATACTTTGTACATGAAAGTTGCTCAGAACGACGAGACGCATCCAAATACGTAGCCAGTTCGTCCACCACACATCCCTAGCATAACGAACATGCAACTTTCCCCCTCCAGTTCATCTATCTGAAAACGTGAAACACCAGGAATACTTTCCCGGATGTTTACCCCCTTCGCTGGTATCGCCTACTACTGCGTTAGGTCACCCCTAGCACCGCGTATTGCCATGTTATGCTTTGTGTTGCTTTGATTGCTCTATTATTTATTGTTTTCCCCCTCCGTTACTTCTTTCCGGTAGACCTAGAGACTGCGGGCGACCCCAGTTCGACTATGGTGTTGACGACCCTTCCTTCTTGCCAGAGCAACAAGGCAAGCCCCTCGCTTGATCAACCTGATATTGACTATTCTTCTCTCTACGGCTTGCATTAAAGTAGTGTAGCATGTTACTACTTTTTGTTTGCATAACATGTCCTTGATGCTACTGTTGTTACCTTTACTTGCAATCCTAAATGCTTAGTCTAGGATGCTAGTTTACCATCAGTGGCCCTACATTCTTGTCCGTCTGCCATGCTATACTATCAGGCTGTGATCACTCGGGAGGTGATCACGGATATATACTTATATACGTGATATATGATACATGTGGTGACTAAATTCAGGTCGACTCGTAGAATACACGCGAGTGCTTCCGGTGTGGGGTTTGAAAGGACAGGTAGTTCCATCCCGGTAGTGGTGGGCCTGGGTTCCGGATGGCCCCCGACTATTACTTTGTGGCGGAGCGACATGGCAGGTTGATACCACCTAGGAGAGAGGTGGGCCTGCCCTGGTCGGCGTCCGCAGTTACATCAATGAACACGCTTAACGAGATCTGGGTATTTGATCTGAGTCTGGCCACTAGCCTATACGCACTAACCAACTACGCGGGAACAGTTATGGGCACAAGACGTCGTGGTATCAGCTGAAGCCTTCGTGATGTCAGCGACTGAGCGGCATGCGCCGGATTGGACCGTAAGCCTGCGCTTCTATTAAGGGGGCTAGGTCTGCTTCCAGCCGCGTACGCAATGTGCAGGTGTGCAATGGGCGATGGGCCCAGACCTCTGCGTGCATAGGATTTAGACTAGCACGCTTACCTCTCTATTGTGCCTAGGTAGGGCTATGAGTTGATCTTCTGAGGCCGGGCATGACTCAGGAAAGTGTGTCCAGTCAAAGGGGATTGAGCGTGTTGAGAAATGTGGTGTACCCCTGTAGGGAAGTTTATCTATTCGAATAGTCGTGTCCCTTAGTAAAAGGACGACCCGGAGTTGTACCTTGACCTTATGACAACTAGAACTAGATACTTAACAAAACACACCCTTTCAAGTGCCAGATACAACCCAGTTGTCGGTGTTCTGGGAACGGGGGTCCCCAGACTTTCCTGCTTGCAGCCTGTGGCGCGGCTCAAAGGGGGCCCAGCATGGCCCATCTTCATCAACACAAGACTCAAGACCCTCGCGAGGGGCCAAGCCACGCGGGGCGGACGACGTGGAGCTTCCTCAGGCACGGCCTCGTCAGGATGGCTCACGAGGAGGCGGAGAAATCAAGGCGGGGTACCTCATGAGGAGCCCGTGACACAAGCCATGACGACTCGGGGCACCAGGCGGGTGCCAGCCCGCGCAACGTCCTCCTGTCCTCTTTGGTGCAAAGGGAGCAAGCGCAGCCGCGGAGTACCGAGGCATCAGGCAAAGGTTGCCATTTCGGTGCAACGAGACCAAGACCAGGAGGACTACGAGACGGAGGTCACCGTGGAGCCCAAGACGGTGTCATCACCAGAGCTTTGCGCAGGCGAAGACTGCTTTTGTCAGGATAGCTGATACTTGCTGTCCCCCTTCAAATTAGCCCGCCATTGTTGGCTCCCTTCCCGCTCGATATTTGGGAAGAGGACCAGGGCCTCTATAAATAGGACCAGCCACCCACATAACAAGGGGCCGGCGAGTGAGAGTAAGGCAGTGAGTGAGTGAGAGAGAGAGAGAGAGAAGGGTGACTGAACTCCTCCCAACAGTTCATCGCCCCAGCCAAGAGCAGACCCTCGCGAGGCTGTTCTTCCTTGTATTGTTCATCATCATCAGCCCCAAGAGGCAATCCACCCACCACACACTGGAGTAGGGTATTACACCACAACGGTGGCCCGAACCAGTATAAACCTTGTGTCTCTTGTGCAGTTCTTTCAGTAGTCTAGATCTTTGCAAGACGGTGAGGTAGAAGGCGTAATCTTCGCGCGCACCCCAGAGTTCGAACCTTAAGGGTCTGCCGGAACCCGAAATCCGACATTTGGTGCGCCAGGTAGGGGTGCGCCGGAATTCGCCTTCCACCGCTTCGTTCTCCTCCGACCATCACGCTCATGTCTGACGCTCGTCGAGCCCGCGCGGAGCGCCGGGCCGCCCCCGAGCTCGTCCGCGCCGCAGGGGGCTCTCCTGCACCGTCCCATCGCACTACACCAACACCCCCAGTCGTCGCGGCCCTCCTGGGCGGCTCGCAGGCACCGCCCACAAGTCACCGCGTCAAGCCGTTCGTCCGCCGGGTCAGCGCCGCTTCCACGCGGCAGGGGGCTCCCCTGGATCGGGCGGCGCCCGAGACCGGCCTGACCTTCAGCTCGGAGGACCACCCCTCCAACTCGGCCTGCTCGGGCGTGCTCCCCATGTTGTGCACCCCCACCATCTGCCAGGTGGCCGTCACTAGAACCCTCGTTGATGGCGGCTTGGGCCTCAACGTGCTCTTGATCGAGGCCTTCAACCTCCTCCGCATACCCCTGGAACGGCTGCAACCCAGCCGGCCCTTCTCAGGCGTTGGGGGCAAGCCGTCCAGTTCCTTGGGGCAGATCCGGCTCCCAGTGACCTTCGGCACCTACGACAACTTCCGCACGGAGCTGGTTGACTTCGGCATCGCCCCCATCGGCCTCCCCTACAATGCCATCCTCGGCTACCCAGAGCCTGTGAAGCAAGGTGAGTGCCTGTGAAGCTACCACGTTTTGGAAAAGGCCCAGAGCCTGTGAAGCAAGGCGAGTGCCTGTGAAGCTATCGCGTTTTGGAAAAGGCCCAGAGCCTGTGAAGCAAGGCGAGTGCCTGTGAAGATCATCCTTTTTGGAAAAGGCACAGAGCCTGTGAAGAAGGCGAACGCCTGTGAAGATCATCCTTTTTGGAAAAGGCCCAGAGCTTGTGAAGATGGCGAACGCCTGTGAAGATCATCCTTTTTGGAAAAGGCCCAGAGCCTGTGAAGAAGGCGAATGCCTGTGAAGCTCATTTCCCCTAAGAAGAAAGGCCCGGAGCCTGTGAAGAAGGCCAACGCCTGTGAAGCTCGCCGTCCGTGACACTCTCACGTAATAATGAGTGGGGCTGTACACGCCCCGGAGTCTCAGGAGCGCCGGCCTCAGGCCCTGGGGCTCCCTCCCACGCCCAGTGGCAGCACTTAGCTCCGCGCTGGTGAGAAGACGTCGAAGACTAGATTAGGTGCCGGACGCGGCTTTTTCATTTGCTTTCCGAAGTTGGCTTGTTGTTTGCATTTGAAGTCTTATTGAAGTTATCGCCGTCATTGGTTTGTGGTTCGTCGATTTTTGCTCTCCTGCCTCGATTTCTCTTGCACAAGGCCTCGCGAGGGGGGCAGCTGAGCGCCCTCGTGAGCGTTCCTATCCTAGTCATTCAAAGAGTTCGCGACCTGGGCCCCTTACAGGAGCATCCCTCCAGTCCGTGCCCCACGGGCACCGCGACACAAACAAAGGGCCTGGGTCAGTCGCCCCCCCCCCCCACGGCCGGGGTCGGGAACTATCCATGCTCGGGCACATAGCCGGAAGGAACGGTAATGAAAGCAAAACGATGATTAACAGCAATAACCCAAACACGCCCCCGTGGGGCTCTGCACAATTGTCTTTGTTACGCAGGAAAAAAGGGAAAAGGAGGAACAAATCCGGCGCGACTCGCCTCACACCGGCCCGCGGGGAAGGCCCGAGCTGCCTCCGGAGCTCAGGCGGACTCCCTCTCGCGCTTCACCAGGGCGCGGCGGCATGCGGACACGTTGCCACCCCCCAAGCAGATACGACGGCATGGAGGCTGATCGCGGCCACCGCTAGAGGAGTCGCCGCATGAAGAAGAATCGGAGAAGCTTGAGGAACCCCGAACGCCGCCAGCCGCGCGAGCGCTGCTCCCTCCATCATCACCGGAGCAGGGTTCCCAGCCGCGGTCGTCACCCTCGGGGCAACACCCTGCGCGGCGACCATCTTCCCCAAACACCCTCACGTAGAGGGTGGCGTCGCCATCGAACTTGAAGTGTAGGGTGCACCGACGGCTCAGGCCACGCGCACGGGCAAACGTCTGCCAACCGCGGGCCAGGGACAGGCTCCCGGCCGTGGAGACCTCCAGGGAGACCCATGAGGCCCGGCTGCAGCAGCCGTCGGCTTGGAGCCAGAGGCCGCCCGGGGCGCCGGCCGGGAGCTCACCGAGGAGGAAGCGAGGAAGTGGGAGCCGGGTGCTAGCCGGCTCCACCGACCACACGACGCACTTCAGCAGCACGAACGCGCGGCCTGGGGGGACGCGTAGCTGGAGCGCGCCCCCCGGCTGCAGCAATCCGCCCGTCGCCGCTCTGAAGATCGCCTCCACGGCCGCAGGGAGCCACCGTGGTGGCCACAGGATGCTTGCGAGGGCGCCCTCGGCCACGCTTGGGTGGGGGAGAGGCGGGCTCAACCCGGCAAGCCTTCCCCTTCTCAGCGGCCGAGAACCTCCTCGATGGGGCCATGAAGAAAAAGGAGAAGCAAGGGGGAATGAACTAGAAGGGCGCGCGCCGGCCCGTACTTATGGCTGGCGATGGCCAACCACGGCCCCCACGATCGCAAGTAATTATGACCCGCTTTGCATGCAGGGACTTGTCCAATCCGTGCAGTTGCCGAGGCGCCATGGGGAAGTGGAGACGCCCACGTCCCATCAACCGCCACGTGGCGCCCAAGGCCGCAGGCTGTTAGGGCCCGCGGCGCTTCGCCCTTGCCCTTTCGCCTCTCGGCACGGCCAAGTCCGGGCGCGCCTTGGGCCCGGGGGCTACTGTCGGCGTTCTGGGAACGGGGGTCCCCAGACTTGCCTGCCTGCGGCCTACGGCGTCGCTCAAAGGGGCCCCAGCACGGCCCATCTTCATCAACACAAGACTCAAGACCCTCGCGAGGGGCCAAGCCTCGTGGGGCGGACGACGTGGAGCTTCCTCAGGCACGGCCTCGTCAGGCTGGCTCACGAGGAGGCGGAGAAATCAAGGCGGGGTACCTCACGAGGAGCCCGTGACGCAAGCCATGACGACTCGGGGCACCAGGCGGGTGCCAGCCCGCGCAGCGTCCTCCTTTCCTCTTTGGTGCAAAGGGAGCAAGCGTAGCCGTGGAGTACCGAGGCATCAGGCAAAGGTTGCCATTTCGGTGCAACGAGACCAAGACCTGGAGGACTACGAGACGGAGGTCACCGTGGAGCCCAAGACGGCGTCATCACCAGAGCTTTGCGCAGGCGAAGACTGCTTTTGTCAGGATAGCTGATACTTGCTGTCCCCCTTCAAATTAGCCCGCCATTATTGGCTCCCTTCCCGCTTGATATTTGGGAAGAGGACCAGGGCCTCTATAAATAGGACTAGCCACCCACATAACAAGGGGCCGACGAGTGAGAGTAAGGCAGTGAGTGAGTGAGAGAGAGAGAGAGAAGGGTGACTGAACTCCTCCCAACAGTTCATCGCCCCAGCCAAGAGCAGACCCTCGCGAGGCTGTCCTTCCTTGTATTGTTCATCATCATCAGCCCCAAGAGGCAATCCACCCACCACACACTGGAGTAGGGTATTACACCACAACGGTGGCCCGAACCAGTATAAACCTTGTGTCTCTTGTGCAGTTCTTTCAGTAGTCTAGATCTTTGCGAGACGGTGAGGTAGAAGGCGTAATCTTTGCGCGCACCCCAGAGTTCGAACCTTAAGGGTCTGTCGGAACCCGAAATCCGACACCAGTGATCGCTCTCTCACAGGGAAAGGAGGAGAGGATTGCCGGGTAGGATTATGCTATGCGATGCTACTTGGTTAACCTACCATCTACTCTCTTCTACTGCTTCAAGATGGAGGCTGGAAGAAGCGTAGTCTTTGATAGGACTAGCTATCGCCCTCTTATTCTGACATTCTGCAGTTCAGTCCACATATATTACCCATTTCATTGATACCAATGCATATGTAGTGTAGATCCTTGCTTGCGAGTACTTTGGATGAGTACTCACGGTTGCTTTCCTACTTCTTTCTCCCCTTTTTCCCGGTTATTGCGATCATATGTTGGAGTCCAGGAGCCAGAGGATCTCGAGGTTGATTCTACGTGGAGTTCGACTTCGAGGAGTAGTTAGGAGTTCACAGGAAGGAGGCCTTGCCTTTTCGATCGTTGCTACTTTTGTGCTAGCCTTCTTAAGGAAAACTTGTTTAACTTATGTCTGTACTCGGATATTGTTGCTTCCGCTAACTCTTGTGTTTTCGAGCTTATGTATTCGAGCCCTCGAGGCCCCTGGCTTGTAATATAAAGATTGTATTATTTTAATTTGTGTCTATAGTTGTGTTGTGATATCTTCCCGTGAGTCCTTGATCTGGATCGTACACATATGTGTTTATGATTAGTGTATGATTGAATCGGGGGTGTCACATCCCACCAGCGCGGAGCTAAGTGCTTTCACTAGCTGTGAGCATAGTTATTGGGAGACAGTGTCGACGGCCAGCGCGGAGCATGGTGCGTCCACTAGGACGTGGGCGGGAGCCCCCGAGGCCCGAGGGCGGCACTCCGGAGACTCCGGGGCGTGTACAACCCCACTCATTATTACGTGAGAGTGTCACGAGCGGAGACCTTCACAGGCGTGAGCCTTGCTTCATATCACTAGGCGAGGGCCCCGCCTTGCGTCGTCCTCGACCACTGTTGGGGCGTCCAGAAACCAGGACGACGCCAAGGGGCAAAGGGGACGCTAGCGGTGCCCTCGGCGACCACGGGCCCTCTGCCGGGGGGATGGCTCGCCAGTGCCTCCCCGGTAGAGGACCTACCTCCGGGCGATGCCTTGCTCCATGCGGTGCGGGGAGGGGCCTTGCTCCCGGCTCCTCCCATGCAGCCCCCAGTGCACTTCCCCTGGTGGAAGGGGGGCTGTCGTGATGGGGCCGTCGTCCACCGCTGTGACCTGATTCACTTGCAACCCATGGTTAGCATAAGCCTGCTCATGAGAGATTAGTGGTACCTTGTAGCTATTGTCGCCAGCGTGGTCGGCGAGGCTCCTGGTTGGCTCCTGGAAGGCCTCAACTTCTAGCGTCTCCTCTTCCCAACCCGGCTCGAGAAACGAGCCGGGGTCATCTTCTGGCGTGTACTCCTGGTCCATCATGCAGGGCACATAGGCCTCTGGAGCCGTCGCCCCAGAAACCTCGCTGAAGTGCCCCACGCTCCATGTCGCTCGGACCGGCGCGCCACTCTTAGGATGGTAGGGCGGCATCCTACCGGGACCGTGGGTGGCAATGCTTATGCCTGCGCCCATCGGGGGAGCTACAGGTGTGGTTGGGTGTCCGGTGCCGCTGGTTGCGCCGGTGCCGACGAAACCTCCTGGTGCGCCCGGGGGCGCGCGGGCGCGACGAGGCCCACCGTGCGTTCCAGCCGCAGCCTGAGGCGTAAGCAAGGAGCAGAAAGGTGGCACACCCCTGGCTACGACATCCAACAGCTCAGCAACGCGCTCCAGCAATGCATCTCGGTCGCTCTCCATCAGTCGGCACCGCAGCAGCGCCCGCGCCACTATGAGCGCGGCCCTCATGTTCGCTTGTTCCCATCAGGTGTGCGGCTCCGTCGCCGCGGTGTAGCTTGAGGCCCTTGCAGTGGCCTGCGTGCGCCGCGGGGTAAGGGTGGAAGGCACGGACCACGCTGCCCACGCCCCGCAGCGTTTGGTGGTGCGCGTGCCGCCTGGAGCATGGAGTTGAGGTCTTCTTGGGTGGACGATGCCGCCCAATGGTCGGCGTCGGCCCTCGGGTCGCCGGACATCGGCGCTGCAGAGCATTGGCGGGTCTGCTGATGGAAGAGATGCTTCGACGCGCCCCTACCCGGCGCGCCAAATGTCGGATTTCGGGTTCCGGGAAAACCCTTAAGGTTCAAACTCTAGGGTGCGCACGAAGATCTCCCCTCCCCCTAGCTCACGCTCTCACCACAATCTCAAAGCTCAGCACGTCGAACTCGTAGAACAAATGACACAGGGTTTATACTGGTTCGGGCCACCGATGTGGTGTAATACCCTACTCCAGTGTGGTGTGGGGGATTGCCTCTTGGGCTGAGGATGAACGAGTACAAGGGAAGAACAACCTCCCGAGGAGAGGCGTCCTAGAGCTCGGAGAGCTTGTGTGGTTGAGGATGATCTGAATGGTCTGTTTGATCTGAGATGGTCTCTCCTCCTAGCTACTGTGATGGCTATTCCTATTTATAGAGGCCTTGGTCCTCTTCCCAAACGTAGGCGGGAAGGGATCCAACAACGGCCAAATTCAAAGGCAGACAACTAGTACAAGTTATCCTGACAAAAGGTGGTCTTCGCCTACCAAAGGCTCTGGTGGTGACGTCGTCCTGGGCTCCATGGTGACCTCTGTCCTACCGTCCTGCTGGTCTTGGTCTTGTTGCACCGATATGGAAACCTTTGCCTGATGCCTCGGGACTCCTCGCCTGCGCTTGCCTCTTTAGCACCAAAGATGAAACGAGTATGCTGCGCGCGCTGGCACCCGCCTAGCCTTGGTTGTCATGGCTTCCGTCATAGGGACCTCGCGAGGTGCCCCTCGCCTTGATCTCTCCGCCCCTCGCGAGCCAGCCTGGTGAGGCTGCCCCCGAAGAAGTCTTGCATCGTCCGCCTCGCGAGGCTTGCCCCCTCGCGAGTGTCTTGAGTGTTCGCTGGTGAAGACGGGCCGTACAGGGCTGCTGGTGGAGCCACGCCGTGGGCCGCAGGCAGGCAAGTCTGGGGACCCCCGTTCCCAAGATGCTGACACATGGTTTGCAGTATAAGCTGCCATAGCAGTTACAATACTTCAAATTTGGCTAAGTGTTGGACAAACTAATTTTATGAGATGGAGCAATAATTTTGGATCTACCACAATTCTGAAAAGGCGTAAAATTCTAAACCTAAGGCGGCGACAGTGGAAAGTGTGGAAGTTTCAATGAGATCATCCACGGGGAGATGTTTTTCTAATGATAAAAATGAATGCTAGAATTACTTCCGCATAAGGTTTGTGGTCTATCCAGATTAAAGACCGCAAAGGTTGAAGGAAACGGCGAAGAAGAGCAAGAAACACCGATGAACAAACCCGAACCCTAATACAGATCTGAAGTGGAGGGAGAGAAGTACTTACAGTTGCAAATGGACTGCGGTGGCTCATCGGAGTTCTCTGGTCTGATTAGGTTGATGCAGTGGCCTACGTTGTTGAAGTGGTCGAAGGTCGCGACAGCGGAGTTCGAGCACTGGAGCGGCTTTGCGAAGGAGGAAGATGAAGGTGGTGACGAAGGGGAAAATGATAAAGACCCCTTGCCCCTATTTATAAGGGGGTGGCTGCAAGGCATGTGCGGGAATTGAGGAGGACAAAATCATCATATGGCTATATGGACGCCTTGATTCTCGGGATGTTTATTAAGATAAGGATCAATTAAAGATGTTATGGGACACATATGAAGTTAATGTGGAAT
The DNA here is from genome assembly GCF_018294505.1 of Triticum aestivum. Classification (NCBI taxonomy): domain Eukaryota; kingdom Viridiplantae; phylum Streptophyta; class Magnoliopsida; order Poales; family Poaceae; genus Triticum; species Triticum aestivum. The sequence goes on from NC_057803.1 coordinate 458,219,471, forward strand.
GACGTCATGGCGGCTTAAGAAAATTCTGTGATCTTACGTCATGGCGGTTTATAGCAAGGTTTATCAAATAAAGGCGATGCAAGATTTTGACAGGTCTGGAAGATTGACATGAACAAGTTCAAATCAACCTGGGGCCTAATGTTGGGGATATGACTATTGGGTATGAACCGCCCAGGAGGGGCCGGGTAATACCACTGGCGGTTTACCAATGAAGATGGTGGGTCATATGAGCACATTGACTGTCTAAGGCCCAGAAGAGACTTGAGGCCCAGGAGGATGAACCGCCATGTATGTATGACTTGTGTTGTAAGGTATGCGTAGTTAGTCACCGAGCCGGACAGGTTGTGTATGAGTCGGCCGGGACTCTGTGAACCGTCGGGCGTCAACCTGTGTATATAAAGGGATGACCCGGTGGCGGCTTAGGACAAGAAACAAGAGATCAAGAACTAGCTCAGGTGTATCCGCTCCCTGGTAATCGAAAACCTAGCAATACAACCCCAAACTGGAGTAGGCCTTTACCTTCACCGCAAGGGGCCGAACCAGTATAAACTCTCTGTGTCCTTTGTCCCGCTTAACCCCTTTAAGCTAACCTAGCTGCGATGGCCCTGCGACTAAGTCCTTTAGCTAGGACATCTGCCGTGACAATTCCACGACACTTACCACTAGCTCGCCAATCACCAGAGCGTGTGTCCGCTCGTGCCCTACAAATGTCCCATGCCCGTCTGCGGCTATGAAGGCCCCCCGCCAGCGGTCCCCCACCACACCAGCGGCGTGCATCCCATGCCCGTGCACAGGATCCAGTATGGCAAGGTGCTCCAGCTGCAAGTGCTGGTGTTGGAGCCGCGGTGCTTGCTGTTCACAGAGGAGGACAGTCGCGTGTTTTTCATAGTTGGCGGCGTGCTCGACATCAGCACGCATGTCGCCATGTCAGTCGTCTGCATCAGAGTGGGGGCATCCCCACCGTCGCACTACGCGGCCAAGTTGTGGGCGATCGACCCACCGGGGGAGCCCAAAGGGACGACCGACACCGTCAAGGTGGAAATCGAGGTGATAAGAAGCAAGGAGCCAGGTGCCATCGCAATGCAGGAGCTGACCTTCTTCACAGTACCGCCCGAGCTACTGGCCGGGGCTGGGTTGTCAAGGATGGTGTCCCTCCACATTCAGTTTGTCAAGCTCACGACTTGAATGATTCTATAGTGCATTCTGTTTATCTTAGTAATATGCTAATATAGGGAGTATCTTAAGAGAAGGTGGATTTTGGTGCCGATGCATCAATTACTTCAACATCAGATTAGCAGTTAAAGTCCTCGCTTGAGGAATTGTTGAAGGGATATTTTGTGTCTATTGGATATAAAGATCCTTTGGGTAAGGAGTATAAGCTGCTTATATGCTTGAGGAATTGTTGCATACTTGTGCGAGTTGATGCGACACATTAAAGAACTACTACTACTAGTAGTACTCACCCGACTGTGCACCAGGCAGATGAAGCTCGTGTCGTGTTGGTGTCGTGTGCGACCCACACATTAACCAAAACATCACGCCTCTAGCTGAGCCTCCATGTTTTCTCTATCTCTACTCTTATAAATAACATAGTTGGTGATGATGGTGTGCCTGCCATCCTGCAATATAGGTTGTTTGATTTATATCTGACGGATAGGAAGGAAACTATGGCAATTTTGCAAAAAGATACCCACACACATCTCCACATTTGCAAATAAGGCCTTCCCTCGTTCATCTTTTCTCCCACAAGATAAACTACTCATACAAATGCATCTTGATGTTCCCCGCAATGCACGAGCATCTTGCTAGTAATTAAAATAAGCGTGCGCGATGGTAATAACAAGCGCGCATGGTTGATGGAACAAGACATGTACTGACATCGCCTATTGCGGTGCTCCCTATGGTGCAAACGATATGTACGCGGTCGAGAACGCGTGCCCAAGTTACACCATCCGGGAATAGTGATGGTTTGTGAAAAGATTGCCAAAGGTTGCCACACCTAAGGTTAGCCAACTTTGACCAAGTTCGGTGAGTGTTTGGTTCAAGCCACACCTTAGGCAAACCACACTAGGGCCCGACATGACATACACACACAAAATGTGGCAAGATTCCTTTAGGCTTGCCAACTTATAGCTCTCATTTTGAAGAACTAACCTTAGGCAAGTTTGGCAACATTGGATGGCAAAGTGTGGCATTGCTAGGCCTAAACCCAAACAACCCCTAGAACCATCAATAAATTTTGAGTGTGCATCCTGTCACATTCCAAATTACTACCATGCTATATTTAATTGCAAACCTGTTCACACTGATCAAAACTTAAAATGGTTTCCCACTTAGGAGCGTATTAGTACTCGGTTATAAATACTACCTACTCCGAGATGACTGCACGTTCCTCCTCAACTCATCCACAAAAACATACAAGTCTTTCATAGTCGTTCCCTTGCGTCTGCATGGCTCGCATGAGTTCTGGGTCGAGAGATTACTACTAGGGAGAGGCGAGCATGGAAGCGGAAGCACAAGAGATCTCCTGCCGCACCGCAAAAGCATCCGACATGTCCCGCTACGCCGCTGTAGCAGCATAGAGGTCCCGCCGCGCCGCTGAAGCGGCATAGAGGTCCCGCCACACCGTCGATGTAGCAGACTAGTCCGACCACGCCACGTCATGAATGCAGCTGGGAGGTCCTCCCATGCCGTGGCGGCCTAGGAAAATGTCTCATGGGCAGGCGAGGACTCTCACAGGCGCATGCGCTCTATGCTCGATGGCCTGATGGGTCGGATCTCCGGCTGGATGAAGCTGTAGGATGAGATGAATGCTTCGTTTGAAAATGCTACCGCCGTCATCCGAAGACTAGGGGAGGACAAGGTGAAGCTCCGCACCAAGCGCGACCTGCTGAGGGTGAAGATCGCTGGAAGGGCGAAGCAGACGGAGGAGACTACTGCCTTGTTGAAGAGGACAGGCATCATCGTCAAGAAATTTATGGACGAGAATGCCATGCTCTGCATCAAGCACGAAAGGCTGGTGGAGGAATCCGTGGATGCTGCCAAGCAACATATTGAGGACATGAAACTGATGAAAGAGATCATCACCGCTTGCTATGAGAACTAGTCTTCACGACCTGCAGCGCATCAAGAAAGTAGAGATCAGCGAGCCAGATTGTTGTATGCGTCTTCCTTCTTCTTTTGCCCTTGCGTATTTTGGGTGTAGCCTCATGTGGCTTTTAAATTATCTTCCTAAATATGCAAGACAATTATTATCCATTGTCCTCCTTATATATTCACAAGTCTTGCTATAAGTCACAGTATATGCTATATAGGTCCGTCGGATCTTACATCAAGATCCGTGCAAATTTTTCTTTTCAGATTTTCTTTTCTCTCTCTCTCTCTCTCTCTCTCTCTCTCTCTCTTAAATCTCAGTCGAGTGAGACATAGCCACACCATTGAATAGGGGCTCGTGAGCCATTAATGGAGACCTTGGGAGAGAGGTGGGCGGCAGATGGAGGTCAAAGGGCTCTCCTCCCGATAAGCATGCGTAGGGGTCTGATCGGACGCCTCCCGTACTCAAATAGCTATTCCGCACGCGCCTCCTAGCCAAAAAAAAGGGGACACATGGCGGCATGTAAATGGTAAGTAGAACGCCCATGTTTTCAATAATACTTGTGTTTCCGATTGTAACATGAGAACACTTCTTCCAAAATGACATTGTTGATTGTTAATGTGTGCGCCTTCGCAAATCGGACAACAAAATTACCACAACATGTTGGTGCCATGTCATGACACCACGCCAAGTTTCATGATTTTCATGCGTATTTTGGATTTACAGGAATTAAAAAACCAAGTTTCTCAATGTTTCCGGCCGAGCCACAAATCCCAGATGTTTGAGTTTCATTCCCATTTCTTGCATGTGACCTAGAAATTTACCCGAGGACACACATGTGATTTTTCAACCAACTTTCGTGCACTGGAACATGTGCTTGTAGTTCAAATTTGAATTATGCACATTAAATGACACGAAACTCAATTAATGTATAAAAAAGGCCAAACGAACCCGGAATAATTCCAAAATTTTACACGACACTCATATAGTTCTATGTTGCCTTCATAAATAAAATCAAGGGGGTTAGCGTATATCATTTCGCACACAAAGGTGACACGTTCCCTGTTAGAAGCACGGGCCTTCTTGAGAGAAGCTCCGGTTTGCAAGAAGCTTAGACCAAAACTTGTTCCAATTCGACCAATTTTTTACCACAACATGTTAGTGCCATGACATGACACCATGACAAGTTTCATGATTTTCAGGCTTGTTTTGGATTTACAAGAATTTTAAAACCAAGTTTCTCAATGTTCTCGGCCGAGCCATGACGCCCAAATGTTTGAATTTCATTCTCATTTCTTCAATGGGACCTAGAAATTCACCCGAGGACGCACATGTTATTTTTCAACCAAATTTGGTGCACTTGAGCATGTGCTTGTAGTTCAAAATTGAATTATGCATATTAAATGACCAGGAATTCAATTAATGTATAAAAAGGCCAACGAACCCGGAATATTTGCAAAATTTAACACGACACTCATATAGTTCTATGTTGCCTCTGTAAAGAAAATCAAGGGGCGTGGGTAGGATATATTGTTTCGCACACAAAGGTGACACGCTCCCTCTCAAAACCATGAGCCTTCTTGAGAGAAGCTCCGGTTTGCAAGAAGCTTATAGCAAAACTTGTTCCAATTTGGCCAAATTTTTTACCACAACATGTTAGTGCCATGACATGACACCATGCCAAGTTTCATGATTTTCAGGCGAGTTTTGGATTTACAAGAATTTAAAAACCATGTTTCTCAATGTTCTCGGCCGAGCCACGATGCCTAGATGTTTGAATTTCATTCCCATTTCTTGCATATGATCTGGAAATTCACCCAAGGACACACATGTGATTTTTCAACCAACTTTGGTGCACCAGAGCATGTGCTTGCAGTTCAAATTTGAATTATGCACATTAAATGACCAGAAACTCAATTTATGTATAAGAAGGCCAAAAGAACCCGGAATAATTCCAAAATTTAACAGAGCACTCATATAGTTCTATGTTGCCTCTGTAAAGAAAATCAGGGGGAGGCAGCGTATATCGTTTCGCACACAAAGGTGACATGTTCCCTCTCGGAACCATGAGGCTTCTTGAGAGAAGCTCCGGTTTGCAAGAAGCTTATACCAAAACTTGTCCCAATTCGACCAAAATTTATATATATGAAAGCATGGTTTAGATTATCCTGAACATCTTGCTACCTAGACAAATGTATAGTGATTTGAATTCAACATAAAATGGATACACATATTTGAATTGGAGATCGTATGGTACATGTAGTTCATATTGAAATATGATTACTACTATATGCATGTTTTCTGTTATCAAGATAATATTTAAAAATGGTGGTATAACTTGACAACAATTGTATTCAAATAAGGAAAATTGATTCAAATTTAGTCCATATGGTAGACGATAATATATATATTCATAGGGTGGAGTAAAATGTTCATATAAGATGGAAGATCAAAATGTAGGACTACATCCATTATAAACTGCAAGATCACCTAATGATATATTTGAATTGAACATAACGTGGATTCAAAAATTAGAATTCAAGATCCTCGCATTTTTAATCATATAAAAAGGGACATGACTCTTTCTTGTGGTCGGAATTGATTTGTTTTTTGTTGTCGTTGAGGGAAGTGCGAATTGATTTGGTACTATACATACTAATCTTGTTCTCCCGATTTTTTTACAGTTTTCTTGTAGTTTTTTCAATGGCATTTCTAGCAATAGTAAAAGGGGACATGACTCTCTTGTGTCTTGTATGAATTGTCTTTTTTCGCACACGTTAAGTTTGTTCTGCCGAACATGGAATCCGTGCCTTGTTATCCCGAAATTTTCAAGCTTGAGTATCTTTTGTCTCTTCTGTTGTGAAACTCCCGCCTCTTCAACCTGCGCCACGCCTTGTTATCTTGAAATTTCAACGCGCGTGAAAACTCCCTCCTCATCCGAAATCGGTTCCGCAGCCAAGACACATGAAATCCCCCTTCTAACCCTCAGCCGGAAATGCCACCTCGATGTTGCATGGTCAAAACCGGTGGGGGTATGTTCATAACTTACCCCAAATTTTGGTAAAGCGCGTCCCTAAGCCATGGCTCCCCTACCTTCCCATTCGCCCCCATTTGTACACCAAGGCCGCCAAACCCGCGAAACCCCACGCTCCTCCGTCGGCCTCCCGACCGCCGCCAGCCGGAGACTCTTCCCCAACGATGTCTACAACAGTGACAACTCTACGTACCTCATCCACCGCACCAGATGAGGATACGTCGTCGATCTCATTGTCCCGTCAGATCAGCTGCCTCGTCCTGCACCTCCAAGAAGCTACCCCGACGTTCCCCTCGTCTATCGCGCCACCTTCATCCCCATAGCATCGTCTTGACTTGCCCCACCGGAACCACATCGCCCTCACCAATTCCTCCGATGAAGCCGAGGCCTACTTGTTGCCACCAAGGAGGTTCTGCACTCACCGCTGCATTTTATCTTTTATTCGATCTCACGGGACTACCGGTGTTCGATACCGAGTAGCCATGACGGGTCTCCATCGACGGCACCGTCGCCGGCCACTTCCTCCACGGCGTCTCTCCTCCATGTCGTTGCTTCCTCGATGATGACTTCCACACCAGCACTAGCTGATGCTGTTCCAGCTCTCGCTCATGCTGCTACTGCTCCGGCTCTGTTCTTGTTGTCGGTCACACTGCAACACTACTCTTGCTTTCGTTCGTGCTGCTGCTCTGCTCTGCTATTGTTGTCAGTCGCGCTGCTGCTCCGCTCTCGCTGTTGCTGCTTCGCTCTTGCTCTCGTTCATGCTACTGCTCTGCTCTGCTCTTGCTCTCGCTCGCACTGCGCTACTGCATGACCTGCGGCAGCTACATGAGTTGTTGCTTTAGCACTCGCTCGTGGTGCTACTGCATGAGTTGCTCTCTACTACTACGTTCCCTGCTCGAGCGGTTGTTGTTTTAGATCACTGCTTCTCTGCTACTAGTGCTTGACGCCCTAAATTTCTATTGAAGTGCTCTGCTACTAGTTCAAGGAGTTTCGACAGTAAAATTCAGTTTCAACTGTAAAGTTCAGTTTCTTCAGTTAAGTTTAGAGTGAACAGTATTTATAGCATTTGTCGAAACGGCCATGGCGCGGCTGATGCATTTTACATCTAGCACATTTTGGTGCTGTATTTTACATCATCTATTGCAAATGCTATTAGAGTCCCACTTTAGATTAACATTGTCTATCTTGTCATGCTTCAGCCTTGCTGTCGTACACCTCACCGGAGCTGCTCCAACGACGGAACCGTCCATCACAGTGGAGCAGTACCCTCGGCGCCATCTCTAGAGGCCTTAGATCTTCTTCCCTGCCTCCGACAGTCACACCAGTGTCACCATCCTCCACATCCAACCCAATGATGTTGAGGTCGACAAGGCTATGCCAAAGAGGTTGTACACTCATCGCATCACTTTGTTACTCTGCATTCATGTTGATCCCTCAGGGAACCTTTGGTTCAAAGCAGATGCAAATCTAGAAATAAATGAATCTGGTCACAAAGTTAACAGGGAGAAAACTAAATGCTCTTTGAACCACAATTTGAATCTTTTTAGCAAGATAGCCAATATATGATACTCATGTGGACCAAATCTAAGCTCACAAAAGATTTTGAGGGCAGGCTTCTGCCTGTTGAAGACTGGCTACTAGAATCACCACTGGTTCAAAGAAAAAGTGAAGGAAAACATAGGAATTATAAACTTTACTATGGTACTACTAATCATGCATTTGGTTAGAAGGAATGGAACAAAGCAAAACTAGAGGATTTTTTTCCTTTGGTGTCTCTTTCAAAGAAAAAATGTAGGAATTTTAATATCCACTTGGACTTCCTTTTCAAATTAATATGCATGAAGCACAGGACTAATTGCATTACTAGCATAATAAGATTCTTATTTTACATTTTCATTGGTTTGACTTTAATTTGACCATGTTTCTCCATTCCTGTGTTCTTCCAATTCATGTGAACCAAACACCTAGGTTGACAGAAATTCTATGTTTGCAAATGCTCTATTTTGCACGTGCATTCCTATCCTATTCTTGTGTTTTCCTGTCCCTGCATTTTTAGAATCCTCCAATTCTAAGGAGCCCTTACAGATTTACTTCATTCATATAGGTGTTAAAGAAAACTCTATGTGTTTTGTCCTGCTCCTGTCGTGCCGTCATCCACCCCACCTGAGGTGCACCATCGACGGAAGTGTTTACTGCAGCAGATATTCCCCTGCAGACCTTCTTTCACAGCCTCAGGTCATCTTCCCCATTGCCGAAAACCACGCCAACTGCATTACCATCATCGACTGAGCAGATGAACCTGAGGACTATATGTTTCCAGAAGAGAGGTCACACTCTTTCATGTCTGCTTACGTTATACATCTGTTATTATTGCCTGTTACTTTATCATCTTGTTCACCCCTGAGACTTCAAGTCAGGTCAAAACTAATGTTCAAACTTGAGTTTTAAAATACCCGTGGGGCACATATCAAGGCAGAAACGAATAGTATCTGTCTACTATCTGGTTCATCTGGGGTCTTCTATGTGGTTCATGTTGGATGGGCACCAAACAGTAGATGATCCATCGTCTATCTTTTTAAACCGAAGCTATCATCTGCCTGCTATCATTAGTTTTGGGTCTATCCACTCGTTCGCTACCATTAGTCTTGATTTCTGCATGCACCCCTTCGGCTTTACATAATCTAACTATGTTTTTTATTGTGCATGTCAGTTATTGTACACAATCGTACTAAACATGTAGAGAAAAGGAGAAGACCGTTGTGTGGGAATATAATGTCATGCAGATGCCGCTCCATGGTGGGCGAAGTGGGGGCCCCCTCACCCCATTCCAGATTGTATTCTAGAGGAAGATAACTGTTCAGAGGGGGACTCAGAGGGAGCCAACCACTCCTATTTACCCCATGAGGTGTTTGTTCCAACCTAGCATGCTAATGTGGGTCATATCATGCATATGGTGCCTCACATTTCTTACATTATACATATTATATGTTATTATATTAGTTTAGATTTGCTTTGTGTGAATGCCACTTGTTTGGTTTCTATATCAAACTCCCACCGTTCCTAAATATTTGTCTTTTTAGAGATTTCAACAAGTGACTACATACGAAGCAAAATGAGTGAATCTACACTCTAAAATATGTCCATATACATCTGTATTGGTAGTCCATTTGAAATCTCTAAAAGACAAATATTTAGGAACGGAGGGAGTATATGTGAATTATGCAATGCCATCTTCTTTAGCCAGGCATCATATACGTGAATCATGCAATCCCATCCTATTTAGCCAGTCATCGTATATGTGAATTGTATCGTGCCATATTTTTTCATAATGTATTCCTTTTGTCAACAATGTTTATAATATTCACCTAATCTTCCTGTGCATCAGCCATTTGAGTCGGTCATGGGAAAATATGGAGTGAAAACAGGGTCTTCTGAGTAGTCAGTGCTACATGTCGATGCAGATTTCTTGCTGGTTACAGATAGCTCCTCGAAGGAGGATTCAGAGAGAGATGACCAGTCGTATTCCCCCAAGGTGTATGGTCTAACTTGGCAGGGTTATATTGCTCATATCATGCATACGGTGTCTTGCATTGCCATGCCATGTGCTTAGATTAGACATGCTTTGTGTGAATGCCTCCTGTTTGCTTTCTATATCAGATATGTGAATTATGCAATGCCATGTTTTTAGCTAGTTATCATATATCTGAATTATGCACCTCCATGTAGCCAGACATCATATACGTGAATTATCTCATGCCATCTTTTTTTCATTATGTATTCCATTTGTCGACAATCTGTGTATATTGAACTACTCTTCATGTGTATCAGCCATTTGAGCCGGTTATGGAAAAATCAGGAGTGAAAACAAGGTCTTCAGAGCAGGCAATGGTACCTGTTGAAGCATATATCTCGATGGTTACAGGTAGCTCCTCATAGGAGGATTCAGAGACAGATGACTAGTCCTATATCCCACCTGAGGTGTATGCTCTAACTTGCAATGCTTATATTTCTCATATCATGCACATGGTGTCTTGCATTGCTTAGTTTAGACATCATATAGACAATATTCAACGCCATCTACTTAGTTTAGAGATCATACATGTGAGTGCCAGCTGCTTAGTATATCAATCAATTATGTGAATTATATCATCCCATCTTGTATACTTAGACAACATGTATGTGAATTATTTCATCCCAGCCTATTTTAGAAAGACATCATATAGTTTTGTCATGTCATCTTGTTTAGATACTCAACATATGTTGAATTATGCCATCATATATCTGAAACTATGTCATGCTATCCTTTTTAGTTTGCCATCATATATGTGAAAGTGTGTCATGTTGCCCTATTTGGTTGGACAACATATATGTGAATTGCCACATCTATCTATCATACAATGTCTATACTTTCAATTTCTTTTCTTGTTTATCAGCCATTTGAATTGGAGGTGTGATGCCAGTATCTAAGGGAGTAAAACCCGTTCTTCAAAAAAGACAGTGCTACCCGTGGATGCAGATAGAACCATGGTTGTACTGGCCCACGAACTAGCCCCACCACACATAATTGAAACTCTTCCAGATTGTACACTTACACCGTTGGTCAGAGAACTAGATATACCCCATCTAACCCCAACCCCAGCGGATAGTAACCCACTTCTAGTTGACACAGCACCATGTCCACCATAGAGTACCCCCACACAGGCAGTTTGTAAAGCAACTGCAGTGCCCAAAGCACGAAGACCACCACAATGAACCCAAACTCCACGTTTAAAGTAGAAGAGCAACTGTTCTTAGGTCAGCTTCCACAACTATGGTCTATACTCCTTTTCTATTGCATCACTATATTTACTCATACCAACTAATTTCGAATTTGAAGGATCCAACTAAAACTCCAATGGTGCAACATGTATGTTTTAAACCTATTTCTTTAACTGGATTGCAGTTCTAACTTCTTGCTCTATGTTGATTTCAGTTTCAGTTGTATAAATAGTTATGTTCTCATGTCATGCACATTACAAGTGTTGCCAGCGTTGTGTAGTTTTCCACACTTATATTCTGTCTATGCTGCTGTGTCTTAAAAAATATATGATTTGAACTGTGTCTCTATCTTGATTTGGCAACATAAACTAGAATGATATGGACAATACAGTGACCATAGTACATAGATATATGTTTGTTTCATGGTGTTATCCTGTCCACCTTACAACTGAACCGGTTTATCAAAATGAGTTTCATATACTACATGCTAAGCATGTGATGTGTCTTCTTCTTTCTCTTATATAATGTGAACAGGATATTGGAGAAGAGCGCCCCATTATGCAATGGTAGAGAAAGTAATGCAGATAAGGTTCAAGATAGTGAGAGAACCGTGTTGGTCTCCAAGAAAGGTGATAAAAACTATCTTGTAGACAATGAGACAACCCCAAGGTCCTACTTTGATGTAGTGTTCGAGTTACTGGCCAGACACAAGCTCTTTAAACTCGCTGCCTGAATTACTTTGGCTTATTTAGTCTCAGCTACAAGCTGAAAAGCATTAGTCAGTTGTGTTGCAGCAAGAAGCTGAAGGACTGAGGAAGTTGCTGCAAAATTCGGATGCATACTTTCTGGATGATTTTAACGCCAAATGAGAGAAAACTAATAATCTTGCTAAGCTTCTTGCCAGCATGGTGGGTATCCAGGATATCATTTCTTGAGCTCTTCTGAAGTGGTTTCAGTTCTGGACTTGTTTTGCTGCCGCGTTTATTTTCACTGGTGGCCAATTTAGACGCCCAGTGTATGTAATATGCTGCTTTGTTCACTATATTTGCACTGGTGGCGAACTTTGATGCCCAATGGATGTAATATTTGTAATAGCCGTAATAGCCTAGCTTAAGTTGCTTGCTTATTTATTTCCTTATTGTCTTATTTATTTTTATGCTGGTAGTCGATGCAATTCTTTTTCCAGGGTAACCTTTTTATCTAGAACTAGGCCACAGTAACCATGGGCAACATACTGACCATTGTAACCATGGTCCTGCTGTCTACTGTGGTGGGCCTCCTAAGGTCCATATGATCCATGGGCCTTCTATGGGCCATAGATTGAATGGAACTTCTACGGGACGTATGATCAATTGGCCAAACATGGGCCATACTTTCGTGGACAATTAACGGACCGCAATATGGGCCGTAAATGGGCTATAATGGGAATCATTTGTTTTTGGGCCGTTAACAGGCCCATGTGTACAAATGGGCTTAATTCCAACGTCAGGCATAATGGGTCATTAATGGGCCACATTTGATGATGACATGAAAACAGCCCAATGGATTAAAGGGCCACAAATGGGCCGACTTTAACCACTTGCTGAATTTGGCCCACAAGCGGAACATGCCAGTAACATACCGTAAGTAATCGAATGCCAGAAATGAGCCCAATAATACTGGGCCCTTATAAGGCCGAAATATAACACATGCTGAAACAGCCCAATGGAATAATGGGCCGTTAATGGGTATAAAGCTATATATTGTTCATTATGGGCCAGTTTCACCCCAGGCCATTTATGGGCCAAGATTTAGAAAGGGCCTCATACGGGCCGAAAGACGTCATGGGCCATACATGGGCCGGAAGTTACAATGGGCTAGAATCATATTGGACAGCCCATATGGCGCTACTAGGCCTAATTCGGATAGGCTATAACAAGCCGTGAGTTAGCGGGCTGTAAATGGGCTATATGCGAACAGGCCTTTGGTGGGCTGGGCCTCTACCTTTTGACTAAGTCAAACGGGACGACCTATCACTACTAGGGAAAACCCTAGTAGTAGCACGGGTTTAAATCCCACTAGTAGCGCGGGCAGCCGCGCTACCAATAAGGCGCTATAGCTATTACTTAGCAGTAGCGCGTGCGACAAGCGCTACTTCTAAGACACATAGCGGCAGCGCTTGTTCTGTCCCGCGCTGCTGCTAATCTAGCTAGTTGTAGCGTGTTTCTTATCCATCGCTACTAGTACTCTTTTTTCATTTTTAGTGTATTTATATGACGTTATACAAATTTTGGTACAATACCAATTATGAGGTTTATATCATTATGTTCATAACAGTGTGTTAAATGAAGGTGGATTAGGTTCAAGTGGAGGCAATATGTGGTGCATGTCAAAAGTATACTACTAATCCAAACTTGATCTAGTTTGGACTAGTAGTACTTTCGATGTGCACCACATGTTGCCTCCACTTGAATCTAATCCACCAGCACAAGTTATTTAATCATCATCATAGTCATTACCACCAACAGTATTTATTTAATCACCATAGTCATAGTGTAGCACATCATCATCTTCAAACTCATTCTAGCTAGCTAATCACCACCAACACTAATTGTGATAGCTATCTAATCACCACCAACACTAGCTAATATTAATCATCATAGTCATTACCACGAACACTAGCTATTTAATCATCATAGTCATAGTGTAGCACATCATCTTCTTCAAACTCATTTCTAGCTAGCTAATCACTCCCGCTGCTCTCTCTCAGGTAAAATAACATAAAACATGTATAGCACTCCTCCTTCATCAAGTTGGAGCATGCAGATGAACCTGTCTCCTAATCGTGGGCTATGCTTTTGATTGCTGCCCCCTAGTACTTCTCTGCGATCATTCACAATTTTGCTCCAGTCTTTCACTATTAAGCATTCCTCGCTATAAGAAATCCTAAATGCACTAAAGTGCATTGTAGGATATCTTGGCCGTAAGCTAACAATATTCATGGTACCTTTAGTCTCGATCTGATCAGGCACAACATTCATCGGGAGTCCCTATTGAAGAACATCGTATAGTAACATACTTAGCAATGAAGTTTAGCTTAAAAAATAATGTATGCAAAAGATGAACTAAGGACAAATAGTAAAAATCTTACCATCTTTCTTAAATAGATGTGACCGTAGTTTAGTACAAACACTATTGGTCGCACGTTTTCAGTACTAACATTTCTAAGTGCAGGAAGAAAATTTGTCTTGACAGTATCAAGATCCTGAAGCCATGAAACACAATGACTTAGCTCCTCGTAGTTTAATTCAGCCCCGGGACAGTAGTAGGTCCTGTCTACCAAGCGCTGGTCATGTTTGCTTGAACAGAAATAAGCTGACAATAGAAATTAGTTGTCAACTATTTTTGAATAAACAATATCAAAGACATAAATATGGTTAAGAAACTCACATAATGGTATAACTGGAGGCGTCTGCACATCGACCCAGATGTCGGTATTGCCTTCAATATCATCTTCCGGACGAATATCAAAGGTGATAACCATATCAGGCTCAAATGCATAAGTCTTGCATAGTGCTCGCCAAGTTTTGCATCCAAAATAGGTGTAGTCATCTTCGTTGTATAATTTTGCGTGGAAAATATAACCATACTCGGTCTTCAAGTAAACTTTCTTTACCTCCATAGTACGACTGAAACCTATCTTATCCAAGACAAAAACTCTTGCATGGCAGGGGATACGCTAGTAGAATAGTAAAAAAATTAAATTATAAGTTGAAGAAAATGAAGGAGATGTCATGCTTAATTACGAAAAAAGACTTGCTGTTACGGCGATGCAGGGCGGCGATAGCGGAGGAGTTGGGATTTGGGGGAAGTGGTCGTGGGGGAAGAACGAACTGCGCGGTTAAGTTAAAAGTAGCAGTAGCGCGTTCCAGGAAGTGCACTTCTACTACGGTACCTATATCGCATTTCTTAACAAGCGCTACTGCTATTCCTTCTCTTTTTTATTTTCTTTCCATTTAATTTTATTTTAGTTAGCAGTAGCGCCTTTGTTCGTAAACGCATTGCTACAAAACAAGTAGCGGTAGCACGGTTCTATGTAGATCGCTACTACTATGTGTAGCCTATCGGCTAGGCTGTGGGAATTTTAGTAGTGGCGCTTTTGTACTCGGGCGCGCTGCTGCTATAACTGTATTTGTAGCGCAGTTTAAAACACCGCGCTGCTGCTAATTAGCACCAACATGCATTTTTAGCCCGCGCTACTGCTAATGTTCTGTGTATAAGGTTTTCCCTAGTAGTGTATTGACCTGAATGGGCCACTGTTGGGCCATGCCACGTGTCGATGTATCATAGGTGCATCCCATCCATTCACATGATGACATCTGTCCCAGCACTAAGCTGACACGTGGATACTCTAGAATTTTACACGTGGAAAATCCCCACTGGTCAGGGCTATTAACGGGTTATCGGATCCAAACTGGAACCCGATAGCTTAATGGCGACCCGTTATGGTGGATGCCATGTGTCGGTTACCCTTGACGGAAATGAAGGAAACGTGCCCTAGAGGCAATAATAAAGTTGTGATTTTATATTTCCTGATTCATGATGAAGGTTTATTATTCATGCTAGAATTGTATTGATCGGAAACTTAAAACACATGTGTGAATACATAAAAAATACCGTGTCCCTAGTATGCCTCTACTAGACTAGCTCGTTGAACAAAGATGGTTAAAGTTTCCTAACCATAGACATGTGTTGTCATTTGATAACGAGATCACATCATTAGGAGAATGATGTGATGGACAAGACCCATCCGTTAGCTTAGCATAATGACTGTTCAGTTTTATTGCTGTTGCTTTCTTCATGTAAAATACATATTCCTTCGACTATGAGATTATGCAACTCCAGGATACTAGAGGAATGCCTTGTGTGCTATCAAACGTCACAACATAACTGTGTGATTATAAAGATGCTCTACAGGTATCTCTGAAGGTGTTTGTTGAGTTGGCATAGATCGAGATTAGGATTTGTCACTTCGAGTATTGGAGAGGTATCTCTAGGCCCTCTCGATAATACAGATCAGAAGCTTGCAAGCAAACAACTAAGGAGTTAGTCACGAGGTGATGTATTACGGAACGAGTAAAGAGACTTGCTGGTAACCATATTGAACTAGGTATAAAGATACCGACGGTCGAATCTTGGGCAAGTAACATACCGATAGACAAAGGGAATTACGTATGTTGTCATAATGGTTTGACTGATAAAGATCTTCGTAGAATATGTAGGAGCCAATATGGGCATCCAGGTTCTGCTATTTTTTATTGACCGGAGCGGTGTCTCGGTCATGTCTACATAGTTCTCAAACCCGCAGGGTCCCCACGCTTAACGTTTGATGATGATATAGTATTATATGAGTTATGTGATTTGGTGACCGGATGTTGTTTGGAGTCCCGGATGAGATCACGGACATGATGAGGAGTCTTGAAATGGTTTAGAGGTAAAGATTGATACATAGGACGATGGTATTCAGACACCGGAAGTGTTTCAGGGGGGTACCGGGTACTTATCGGGTCACCGGAAGGGGTTCCTGGCACCCCCGACAAAAGATATGGGCTTTATGGCCCAAGAGGGGAAACACACTAGCCACAAGGGGCTAGTGCGTCCTCCATAGTAGGCCGGCCTAAGGAGGGGAAGGAAAGGGGGGAAGCGAAAGGGAAGTGTGGATTAGGATTTCCTACTTCCTTCCCTCCCGCCTCTTTCCTTCCCCCTTGGGAAAACATGGCAGTGGCGCGGGGCAAGGCATGGCCCCTAGGGGGCCGACGACCAGCCCTAGGATGTGCCCTGGCCTCTCCCCTCCCCCTCATACCTATATATATATGTGGGAGGGGGGCACCAAGCAGACACCAAATCAATTGTTAGCCATGTGCGGCACCCCCCTCCACCGTTTACACCCCGGTCATATTTTTGTAGTGCTTAGGCGAAGCCCTGCGGAGATCACTTCACCATCACCATCACCACACCGTCGTGCTGACGGAACTCATCTACTACCTCGATGTCTTGCTGGATCAAGAAGGCGAGGGACGTCACCGAACTGAACGTGTGCAGAATGCAAAGGTGCTATACTTTCTGTACTAGATCGGTTGGACCGCGAAGAAAGTTCGACTACATCAACCGTGTTGTGAAACACTTCCGCTTATGGTCTACGAGGGTATGTAGACACACTCTCCCCCTCGTTGCTATGCATCTCCATGGATAGATCATTGCGTGTGCATAGAATTTTTTTTGTTTTCCATGCATCGTTTCCCAACAATGGTATCAGAGCCAAGTCTATGCGTAGATGATATGCACGAGTAGAACACAAAGAGTTGTGGGCGGTGATAGTCATACTTCTTGCTACCAATGTCTAATTTTGATTTGTCGTTATTGTGGGATGAAGCGGCCCGGACCAACCTAAATGTCCACGCACATGATACCGGTTCCACCGACTGACATGCAACAAGTTTTGCATAAAGGTGGCTGGCGGGTGTCTGTTTCTCCTACTTTAGTTGAATTGTATTTGACTAAGGCCGGTACTTGAAGAAGTTTAAAACAGCAAACTTGACGAATCACCATTGTGGTTTTATGTGCATGTAAGAATGGTTCTTGCTAGAAGCCCATAGCAGCCACGTAAAACTTGCAACAACAAAGTAGAGGACGTCTAACTTGTTTTTGCATGGCATGTTGTGATGTGATATGGTCAATACATAATGTGATAAATGTCATTGTATTAGATGATCATGTTTTGTATGTTATTGGCAACCGACAGTAGCCTTATGGTTGTCTATTTATTGTATGAAGTGCAAACACCATGTAATTGCTTTACTTTATCACTATGCGTTAGCGATAGTTGTAGAAGCACTAGTTGGCGAGACAACCACGACACAACGATGGACATCAAGGTTTCGAGCCGGTGACAATGGAGATCATGATGATGCTTTGGAGATGGAGATCAAAAGCACGAGATGATGATGGCCATGCCATGTCACATATTTGATTGCATGTGATGTTTATATTTTATACATCTTATTTTGCTTCGTATGGCGGTAGCATTATAACATGATCCCTTCACTAAAGTTCAAGGTAAAAGTGTTCTCCCTGAGTATGCACCATTTCTACAATTCGTCGTTTCGAGACACAACGTGATGATCGGGTTAGATAGACTCTACGTTCACATACAACGGGTGCAAGATAGTTTTGCACATGCAGAATACTTTTGGGTTAAACTTGATGAGCCTAGCATGTACAAACATGGCCTCAGAATACTGGAGACCGAAAGGTCGAACGTGAATCACATAGCAGATATGATCAACATAGAGATGTTCACCATTGATGACTACCCCATCTCATGTGATGATCAGACATGGGTTAGTTCATTTGGATCACATATCACTTAGATGACTTGAGGGATGTCTATTTAAGTGGGAGTTATTTAGTAATATGATTAACTGAACTTAATTTATCATGAACTTAGTCTTATAGTTTTGCATATCTATGTTGTAGATCAATGGCCCGAGCTACCGTTCCCCTGAATTTTAATGCGTTCCTAGAGAAAGCTAAGTTGAAAGACGATGGTAGCAACTTGAGGATTGTCCTCATTGCTGCACAGAAGAATTATGTCCTTGAGGCACTAATAATCCCCAAGTGTAGGGAATCATCGTAGCAATTCCCAAATGTGGAAGTGATAAGTTGTTGGGGAACGTAGCAATAATTCAAAATTTTCCTATGTGTCACCAAGATCAATCTAGGAGATGCTAGCAACGAGAGAGAGGGAGTGCATCTTCATACCCTTGAAGATCGCTAAGCAGAAGCGTTACAAGAACGTGGTTGATGGAGTCGTACTCGCGGCGATTCAAATCACGGAAGATCCGATCTAGCGCCGAACGGACGGCGCCTCCGCGTTCAACACACGTATAGCCCGGGGACGTCTCCTCCTTCTTGATCCAGCAAGGGGAGAGGAGAAGTTGAGGGAGAACTCTGGCAGCACGACGGCGTGGTGGTGGAGCTCGTAGTATTCCTGAAGGGCTTCGCCAAGCTCTATGGAGGAGAAGGAAGAGTTGGAGGAGGGAGGGGCTACGCTAGGGAAGGGGAGCGGCTTCCCTCTCTCTCCCTCACTATATATAGGGGAAGGGGGGTGGAGGAGGCGCACTAGGGTTCCCTAGGGGAGGGGCGGCGGCCATAGGGGAAACCCTAGATGGGTTTGGGCGGCCCCACCCCAAGGAAACTTGCCCCTCAAGCCGGGAGGGGTGGCTGCCCTAGGGGAGGCACCCCCACCTCTCCATGTTACATGAGATGGGGTGGGAGGAGCGCTCAGCCCCTTAGTGAGCTGATGTGCCCCCTCCCCTTGGCCCATAAGGCCCCCCAACGCTTGCCGGGGCCTCCGAAACCACTTTCGGACACGCTGGTCGTCACCTGGTACCCCCGGAACAATTCCGGACTCCAATACCCTTCGTCCAATATATCGATCTTCACCTCCGGACCATTCCGGAACTCCTCGTCACGTCCGAGATCTCATCCGGGGCTCCGAACAACCTTTGGTAACCACATACTATTTCCCATAACAACTCTAGCGTCACCGAACCTTAAGTGTGTAGACCCTACGGGTTAGGGAACCATGCAGACATGACCGACACATCTCTCCGGCCAATAACCAATAGCGGGATCGGATACCCATATTGGCTCCCACATGTTCCATGATGATCTCATCATATGAACCACGATGTCGGGGATTCAATCAATCCCGTATACAATTCCCTTTGTCTATCGATATGTTACTTGCCCGAGATTCGATCGTCGGTATCCCCATACCTCGTTCAATCTCATTACCGGCAAGTCTCTTTACTCGTTCCGTAAAGCATGATCCCATGGCTAACTCATTAGTCACATTGGGATCATTATGATGATGCATTACCGAGTGGGCCCAGAGATACCTCTCCGTCACATAGAGTGACAAATCCTAGTCTCGATTCGTGCCAACTCAACAGACACTTTCGGAGATACCCATAGTGTGCCTTTATAGCCACCCAGTTACGTTGTGACGTTTGGCACACCCAAATCATTCCTATGGTATCCGGGAGTTGCACAATCTCATGGTCTAAGGAAATGATACTTGACATTAGAAAAGCTTTAGCAGACGAACTATATGATCTTGTGCTATGCTTAGGATTGGGTCTTGTCCATCACATCATTCTCCTAATGATGTGATCCTATTATCAACGACATCCAATGTCCATGGTCAGAAAACCATAACCATCTATTGATCAATGAGTTAGTCAACTAGAGGCTTACTACATGTTGTGGTCTATGTATTCACACATGTATTACGGTTTCCAGTTAATACAATTATAGCATGAACACTAGACAATTATCATGAACAAGGAAATACAATAATAACCATTTTATTATTGCCTCTAGGGCATATTTCCAACAGTCTCCCACTTGCACTAGAGTCAATAATCTAGTTCACATCACTATGTGATTGTAATGAATCCAACTCCCATGGGGTTTGTTCATATCTCGCTTGCGAAAGAGGTTTATTAGTCAATGGGTCTGAGCCTTTCAGATCCATGTGTGCTTTACAAATCTCTATGTAATCTTGTAGATGCAGCTACTGCGCGCTAGTTGGAGCTATTCCAAGTAACTGCTCTACTATACGAATCTGGTTTACTACTCAGAGTCATCCGGATTAGTGTTAAAGTTTGCATCAACGTAACCCTTTATGACGAACTATTTTACTACCTCCATAATCGAGAAAATTCCTTAGTCCACTAGTCACTAAGGATAAGTTCGACCGCTGTCATGTGATCCATTCCTGGATCACTCTTGTACCCCTTGACTGACTCATGGCAAGGCACACTTCAGATGCGGTACACAACATAGCATACTGTAGAGCCTACGTCTAAAGCATAGGGGACGACCGTCGTCCTTTCTCTCTTCTGCCGTGGTCAGGTCGTGAGTCTTACTCATACTCACACCTTGTAACACAGCCAGGAACTCCTACTTTGCTGATCTATTTTGAACTCCTTCAAAATCTTGTCATGGTATGTATTCATTTGAAAGTACTATTAAGCGTTTTTTATCTATCCTTATAGATCTTGATGCTCAATGTTCAAGTAGCTTAATCCAGGTTTTCCATTGAAAAACACTTTTCAAATAACCCTGTATGCTTTACAGAAATTCTACATCATTTCTGATCAACAACTCAGCAAAAATTCTATAGTGCTCCCACTCACTTCTTTGGAAACACAAGTTTCTCATAAACTTTGTATAAACCCAAAATCTTTCATCATCTCATCAAAGTGTACATTCCAACTCCGAGATGCTTACTCCAGTCCTTAGAAGGATTGCTGGAGCTTTGCATACTTGTTAGCATCTTTCAGGGTTGAAAAAACCTTCTGGTTGTATCACATACAACCTTTCCTCAAGAAAATCGTCGAGGAAACAATGTTTTGAATCCTATCTGCAAGATTTCATAAATAATGCAGTAACTGCTAACATAATTCCAACAGACTCTTAGCATCGCTACGAGTGAGAAAGTCTCATCATAGTCAACTCCTTGAACTTGTCGGAAAACATCTTAACGACAAGTCGAGCTTTCTTAATGGTGACACTTACCATCATTGTCCGTCTTTCTTTTAAAATCCATTTGCGCCCAATAGCCTTACGACCATCAAGTAGTTCTTCCAAAGTCTATACTTTGTTTTTATACATGGATCCTCTCTTGGATTTTATGGCCTCGAGCCATTCGTCGGAATCCGGGCCCACAGTCGCTTCTCCATAGCTCGTAGGTTCATTGTTGTCTATCAACATGACTTCCAAGACAGAATTACGTACCACTCTGAAGTAGTATGCATCCTTGTTGACCTATGAGGTTTGGTAGTGACTTGATCCGAGGTTTCATGATCACTATCATAAGCTTCCACTTCAATTGGTGTAGGTGCCACATGAAAAACTTCATGTGCCCTGCTACACACTAGTTGAAGTGACGGTTCAATAACCGCATCAAGTCTCCATCATCCTCCCACTCAATTCTTTCGAGAGAAGCTTTTCCTCGAGAAAGGACCCGTTTCTAGAAACAATCACTTTTGCTTCTGGATCTGAAATAGGAGGTATACCCAACTATTTTGGGTATTCTATGAAGATGCATTTATCCGCTTTGGGTTCGAGCTTATCAGCCTGAAACTTTTTCACATAAGCGCCACAGCCCCAAACTTTTAAGAAACGACAGCTTAGGTTTTTCTAAACCATAGTTCATACGGTGTCGTCTCAATGGAATTGTGTGGTGCCCTATTTAAAGTGAATGTGGTTGTCTCTAATGCCTAACCCATAAAAAATAGTGGTAATTCGATAAGAGACATCATGGTATGCACCATATCCAATAGGGTGCAGTTATGATGTTCGGACACACCATCACACTATGGTGTTCCAGGCGGTATTAGTTGTGAAACAATTTTCACAATGTCTTAATTGTGTGCCAAACTCGTAACTCGGATATTAATCTCTATGATCATAACATAGACATTTTATCCTTCAACTTCACTTTGAAATTACTTAAACCTTTCAATAATTCAGACTTGTGTTTCATCAAGTAAATATACTCAGCATCTACTCAAATCATCTGTGAAGTAAGAACATAACAATATCCACTGCGTGCCTCAGCACTCATTGGACTGCACACATCAAAATTTATTACTTCCAACAAGTTGCTTTCTTGTTCCATCTCACTGAGAACAAGGCCTTTCAGTCATCTTGCCCATGTGGTATGATTTGCATGTCTCAAGTGATTCAAAATCAAGTGAGTCCAAACTATCCATCTATATGGAGTTTCTTCATGCATACATACCAATGGACATGGTTCGCATGTATCAATCTTTTCAAAAACGAGTGAGTTCAAAGATCCATCAACATGGAGCTTCTTCATGCATTTTATACCAACATGACTCAAATGGCAGTGCCACAAGTATGTGGTACTATCATTACTATCTTATATCTTTTGGCATGAACATGTGTATCACTACGATCGAGATTCAATAAACCATTCATTTTAGGTGCAAGACCATTGAAGGTATTATTCAAATAAACAGAGTAACCATTATTCTCCTTAAATGAATAACCATCTTGCGATAAACATAATCCAATCATGTCTATGCTCAACGCAAACACCAAATAACAATTATTTAGGTTTAACACCAATCTCGATGGTAGAGGGAGCATGCGATGCTTGATCACATCAACCTTGGAAACACTTCCAACACATATCGTCATCTCACCTTCATCTAGTCTCTGTTTATTCCGTAGCCTTTTTATTTCGAGTTACTAACACTTAGCAACTGAACCAGTATTTTAATACCCTAGTGCTACTAGAAGTACGAGTAAAGTACATATTATAATGTATATCCAATATACTTCTGTCGACCTTGCCAGCCTTCTCATCTACCAAGTATCTAGGGTAGTTCTAATATGGTGACCGTTCCCCTTATTTCAGAAGCACTTAGTCTCGGGTTTGGGTTCAACCTTGGGTTTCTTCACTAGAGCAGCAACTGATTTGCCGTTTCATGAAGTATCCCTTTCTTGCCCTTGCCCTTCTTGAAACTAGTGGTTTTACTAACCATCAACAATTGATGCTCCTATTTGATTTCTACTTTCGCGGTGTCACGAATAGCTCAAGGATCATCATATCTATCCCTGATATGTTATAGTTCATCACGAAGCTCTAATAGCTTGGTGGTAGTGACTATGGAGAACCATCACTATCTCATCTGGAAGATTAACTCCCACTCGATTCAAGCGATTGTAGTACTCAGACAATCTGAGCACATGCTCAACGATTGAGCTTTTCTCCCTTAGTTTGCAGGCTTAAGAAACTTGTTAGAGGTCTCATACCTCTTGACGTGGGCACTAGTCTGAAATCCCAATTTCAATCGTTGGAACATCTCATATGTTCTACGACATTTCAAAAAACGTCTTTGGTGCCACAATTCTAAACCGTTAGCATTACGCACTGAACTATCACGTAGTCATCAAAACGTGTATGTCAGATGTTTCCCAACATCTACAGACGACGCTCGAGGTTCAGCACACCGAGCGGTGCATTAAGGACATAAGCCTTCTGCGCAGCAATGAGGATAATCCTTAGTTGACGGACCCAGTCCGCATAATTTCTACTATCAACTTTTAACTAAATTTTCTCTAGGAACATATCTTAAACAGTAGAACTAAAGTGTAAGCTACGACATAATTTGCAAAGACCTTTTGACTATGTTCATGATAATTAAGTTCATCTGATTATCTAATGAACTCCCACTTAGATAGACATCCCTCTAGTCATCCAAGTGATACATGATCCGAGTCAACTAGGCCGTGTCCGATCATCACGTGAGATGGACTAGTCATTATCGGTGAACATCTTCATGTTGATCGTATCTACTATACGACTCATGTTCGACCTTTCGGTCTCTTGTGTTCCGAGGCCATGTCTGTACATGCTAGGCTCGTCAAGTCAACCTAAGTGTTTCGCATGTGTAAATCTGGCTTACACCCGTTGTATGCGAACGTTAGAATCTATCACAACCGATCATCACGTGGTGCTTTGAAACAACGAACCTTCGCAACGGTGCACAGTTAGGGGGAACACTTTCTTGAAATTTTAGCGAGGGATCATCTTATTTATGCTACCATCGTTCTAAGAAAATAAGATGTAAACATGACAAACATCACATGAAAATCATAAAGTGACATGATATGTGTAACATCCCAAATTTTCAATTTGGAATGTTATACATTAGATCATCATGCATGTCATATTTTCCTGCATTTTTCCCGATCCTAGAAATTTCACGCAACTCAAGGACCCTCGGAGACAGTTGCAGATTTCGTTATTTCATATTTGAGTTTTCTCAAATTTTGAAAAGAGGATCATTTGATTTATTTTATTTCATCTTCAATTATTTTTCCAATATCAAAAATAATGAGATAGGGAATAATATGACTTTCCTAAATTTAGGAAAAATGAAGATTTAATGAATAAATCAAATTTTGGTTTTGCCGGAGTTTTGTTTGCTTTTTATTTGGATAGGGAAAAATGCGTGTTTTCAAAAACTACATTCTAGGTCCGGAGTAAATTTCATTTTGTTCGACTCATTTTTAGGAGTCGGAGAAAATTTACTTTAGTAATTTTGGAGTTCGTTTAGTTTAGTTTTCTTTTGTTTTTCTGCGCGCGAATCCAGTTAAAAAAAAGGACCAAGGCCAGCCGGGCGAAAGGCCCAGCCAGCCGGCCGCCTCCCCAGCCGCGCGCGCGCCAGGCGCAGGCGCAGGCAGCCGCCGCCCCTCGCTCTAGGCCGAGTCCTAGAGGACTCTAGGCGGTTAGCCCCCCCCTTTTCCTTGTTTTGTTTTCCCTCTTTTCTTGCCCCTACCCCAAGTAATCCCCCCCCACCTATATAAATACACCCAAACCCCCCCTCTCCTCACATCAAATCCCAAGCCCCTCTCCTCCTAAGCCGCCCCACCGCCCTCAGCCGCCGCAGCCCCAAGCCGCCGCCTTAGCCCGCCGCCGCCGCCTAGCCACCCCACCCGCGCCCCTCACGCCGCCGCCGCCTATAGCCGCCGCCGCCGCCCTATAGCCGCCGTCGCCGCCGTTCCCGGAGCCTCGCCGAGGTTGTCCCGCGCCGTCTCTTTTTCTCCCCTCGGTTCAGTTTTTCTTCTAAACCGTTCCGGTTCTTTCTTAACCGTTCCGGTTTTCTTCGTTTTTGTTTCGGTTTTCTTTTCCGAAAACCCTAGATCGGTTTTCGTTCTTTCGGACCGTTTGTCTCAACGAACGTGATCACCGATTATTCCCCGGTTAACGACGCCCATTCGTTTAACCGTTCGTCTCTTTCTTTTCATCGGATTTATTCCGCGATCGTGATCTCAGATCCGATCTTTGTTCTAGTCTTTCTTCTCGCTCGTTTATCGGAATCAGATGATTGAAGCGCCTGGAGTTTCGTTTCGAAACCGCCGTTCCGTCTAATCAACTTAAACAAGTTTTTGCCCCGGTAAAATTTGACCTAGTTTCAACTTGCTATTACCGAGTTGTTTTCTTCCGCCGTTTGTTTTCCGTTTCTTTGTTCGGTTCGTTCTTTCTTTGCAACCGGAGTTCTTAAGTTGAACTTCCTGGTTCGTTCTCCTGTTCGAGTTTTACCTGTGCATTAGATGAGTACTTATTGTATGCTTGTTGTTTGTGTGCGATAGATCACCCGGATTGCGCCGCTTGTTACTTCGAAACCCTAGGTCTCGCAGATCATCAGCAAGGCAAGTAACACTTTGATCATACCTTTTCTACAACCCATGTTTTATTGCATTAGATCAATCCTCTCACATTGCATGATTAGGATCTAATTAAACTGTGGGATGGGAAGTAGATGAGGTAGTACCTATCACCTATATTATTATGAAACCTTTGGGAGTTACTTCTACGTTTGCTTATTATGCCATGCTATGCTAGTAGACGTGGATTGGGTGAGTGATATCCATGACAGATGTGAGTTGATAATTTTAATGGTTTATCTAAGGTGGCAACTTAAACACACATCTGGGTGGATTGAGGCACCTGATGTCTATCAGGACTTGCCTGTTTTATTTTGGACCACCACCCAGGCTCAAAGGGATCATAAGATCATTCATGCTAGAAACTTCCTTGTGCAGCCACATGCTACTATGGGCTCTGGCATAGTCGACTAAGTTGTGCGAACTCTTACGGGGTGGACTAGCAGATGTAGGGGTTGTAGGTGGTACGGTCTACCCCACATGTAAGGTGCTAGTGCTTCTGAAAGACTATGTCTTGGTCATCCGTTTCTCAAACACCATGTAGTGCGAGAAAACAAACGGAGGCAATCGAGTCATGTGCGGAAAAGTGTGCAAACCTCTGCAGAGTGTACAAACTAATCATGATTAGCCGTGTCCCCAGTTATGGACAACTTGAGTATCTAGTACTTGAATATCATGTGAATCTCAACATGTTACTTCTAATTAATGTTGTTGGGTTTTAACTGTTCACTTAATTGGGATCAGAATGCTGTCAACCATTCTCGATGTTTAACAACTACCATGATAGTTAAATAAATTTATTCCTTTGCAGTAGGGAAAAACTGGCTTTACGCAAAACTGTAACCATAGAGCTTTCCACCAGTCATATATGCATATAGTATAGTTGTTTCATTCCATTACTCTCTATGTGTTACATTGCCAGCATATTCCATGTGCTGACCCGTTTTCGGGCTGCAACTTCTTATGTTGCAGACTTTTCAGACAACGAATAAGGTGTTTTTAGGTCGTGGCCCTATACTCAGTGATGCCGTTGGAGTTGATGGACCCATTTATCTTCCGAGTCTTCCGCTGTCATCGTTATTAGATGGCCTTAAGCCATATTTATTGTAATAAGTTCTCTTTGAGACAACGATGTAATAAGTGTGTGATTGCCACTCTGCTATAAATCCTTCGATGTACTGTGTGGTGTCAGCATTACTGATCCAGGGATGACACCTGAGCACAGAGCACTTGATCCATTCGGGTCGGGTCGCTACAGAGATGGTATCAGAGCACACGCTGACTGTAGGACACGACCACTCAGTTAAAACCATAGATCACCATTCTCTTCTCATTTTCTAACTCCTCATCTTTTCTACTCTTTTAGGATGACGAACGCGAAGATTAAGTACGCCCAACCGGATGAATGCACACCATTTGGATTTCACCTGAAGGAAGTCACCAAGTACCTGAACATTGGATTACCAAGCTTCACGGGAACCTTCAACGCCACTCTGCCTGAAGAGGAGCGCTGGAAGATTCAAGCTCACGTTCCGGGAAGGACATTCGCACCAATCACGAAGCCCATAGATAGTGTTTTCAATGCACCAACCTGGAGTCTGGGAAGGAGCATGGCAGCTCATATCACCATAGGACGCATTGGAGAAGTTTACCAAGAAGACCTCAAGGACACTATCTACCAGATTTGCGGACGCCGAGATGAACAATGGGAGTTAGTCAGCACCAAGAAGGATAGATCCATTGCATCTTTCATCCAGGAGTTAAACCAGCACATTCGACGCCACGAGAACCAGATGTGCAATGATATGATAGAGTTGAAGAATGCAAAGGCAAGGATCATCGAGCTAGAAGGAGAACTGAAGTCTACACGCAAGGACTACATGGACGAGATCGTAGCTCTAGCAAGGCACAATGGCGATCTTAAGCAGGAGATTGAAGAACTCAAGAGGAAGTTAGCATCCACGGAGGAAGACGAGTACGTCGCATGTCCGGACAACTACATCATCATCGACGACACCGATTCGGATCCAAGTGAACCCGACTTTGAAGACGAAGCTGGAGCAGATATCATGGAGTCTTCCACCGGTTCAAATTTCTAGATGACCACCAGATAGTAGTAGCATTCCCCCCCCCCCCTGTAAACATTATAGTTCGAGCACTTTTGCGATAGTTTTAGACCGATTGTAAGCCCTTGTTTGATTGAATGAAGTGATTTTGTGTGCATTTGCTCATGTGCATTGGGGTAGTGTTTTCCCTTTAGACCTCACTCTATTCTTAATTCTCGTCTTTTCTAAACCCTCAGATGCCTCCGAGACGTGACAATGGATTCCCACCGGAGCTCACTCAGTTGATCCAGCAGCAGAATCAATTGATGCAGATGTTAGTCCAGAACCAGCAGAACAACAACAACAACCCACCACCACCACCACCTGTTGACCACTTAGCCCGTTTCCTTAGGCTGAATCCGCCGGTGTTTTCCAGTAGCACCGAGCCGATAGTAGCAGACGATTGGCTCCGCAAGATAGGAAGGGAGTTGACCACTGCAGGATGCACGGATGGTGAGAAAGTGAAGTTTGCCGCTCACCAGCTTGACGGACCCGCGGCAGCATGGTGGGAGAATTTCACAGCCACTTACCCAGTTGACACTGTCACATGGGATCAGTTTCAGCAAGCTTTCCGCACTGCCCATGTTTCAGCAGGAGCTATGGCCATGAAGAAGCGTGAGTTTCGCAACTTACGCCAAGGAGGAAGGACAGTTGGCCAGTATGTTGACGATTTCAGCAAGTTAGCACGTTATGCCCTAGATGACGTTGCTACGGATGCAGCTAAGCAGGAGAAGTTTCTGGAAGGACTGAATGATGAACTAAGCATGAAGTTGATGGTAGCGAGTTTCAACAACTACCAGGAGTTGGTAGATCGTGCCATCATGATTGAAGGAAAGCAACAGCAGAATGAAAACCGTAAGAGGAAGTATGGACAGGGGAAGTATAACTCTGGAGCCCAGCAGAAGCCCCGTTTTGCCCCTAAACCGGGATTTCAGTTTCAGCATACCCATGGAGGAGGTAGCTCGCACAACCATAATGGCCACAAGAATGGTAATGGAGGAAGCAACGGCCAGAACCGTACCATCCCATCGACCCCAACCAAGAGAGACCTGAGTCAAGTCACCTGTTTCAAGTGTTCCAAGACCGGACATTATGCCAATGAATGCCCCGAAGGCCAGAATGGAAATGGCAATGGAAGCTCTGGGAAGAAGCCGAACCCTTTCAATAGGGGACAGGTGAACCACATTAATGTGGAGGAGGTTGAAGATCAGCCTGATGCAGTAATCGGTAAGTTTCTGGTTAAGTCATTTACCGCACTCGTTCTTTTTGATACTGGTGCATCGCATTCATACATATCAAGGGGATTTGTGGATAAGTATAACCTACCAACCCAAGCCCTTAGGTCACCCATGTTAGTAAGCTCACCAGGAGCGGAGTTATGTGGCTAGACGTATGGTGTGATCGGTTACCATTAAGGATTGGTAACTATGTTTTTACCTCAGACCTAATAGTATTGGAATCTCAAGGATTGGATGTGATATTAGGCATGGATTGATTATCAAAGTTTAAAGGGAATATTGAGTGTGCTAGTAAGTCAATTTTTCTTACCACACCAGAAGGAAGAAGGATCAAGTATGTATCCCGACATGTGCCAAACAAGACACAAGTAAACTGCCTAACAGGAGTTGTGCAAGAGGAAGTACCAGTGGTAAAGGATTTTCCAGATGTATTTCCTGAGGAATTGCTAGGCATGCCACCAGATAGAGACATTGAGTTTTGATTGAGTTATTGCCAGGTACAGGCCCAATATCGAAGCGACTGTACCGGATGCCAGCAAAGGATTTGGTGGAAATTAAGAATCAGATTAAGGAGTTATTGGATAAAGGTTACATTCGCCCAAGTTCTTCGCCTTGGGGATCACCCGTACTTCTAGTGGAAAAGAAGGATGGATCATTAAGGATGGTTGTAGATTATCGGGGATTGAATGAAGTAACCATCAAGAACAAGTACCCACTGCCAATGATCAACGATCTGTTTGATCGGTTGCAAGGAGCTAAAGTGTTTTCCAAGATCGATTTGCGATCAGGGTACCATCAATTGAAGATTCGAGAGCAGGACATACCTAAGACAGCATTCACCACAAGATATGGACTGTATGAGTATACCGTTATGTCATTTGGATTGACTAACGCACCTGCCTATTTTATGAACCTGATGAACAAAGTGTTTATGGAGTTTTTGGATAAGTTCGTCGTAGTGTTCATTGATGACATCCTGGTTTATTCAAAGAATGAAGAGGAGCATAAGGAACATTTGCGTTTGGTTTTGGAGAAACTAAGGGAACATCAGTTATATGCCAAATTCAGCAAATGCAAGTTTTGGTTAAAGGAAGTTGGATTCCTCGGACACGTTATATCTGGAGAGGGTATAGCAGTTGACCCCACAAAGGTTGAGACCGTAACCGAATGGGAAGCGCCAACGATAGTTGGAGAGATCCAGAGATTTCTTGGACTCGCAGGATACTACCGGAGGTTTATTGAGAATTTCTCAAAGATTGCGAAGCCTATGACTGAATTGTTGAAGAAGGATACTAAGTTCCAATGGACTGAGGAGTGTGAGGCTAGTTTCCAGGAGTTGAAGAAACGTTTGGTCACCTCACCAGTATTGATTTTGCCAGATCAGACCAAGGATTATGAGGTGTATTGCGACGCTTCACGTCGAGGACTTGGAGCAGTGGTTATGCAGGAAGGGAGAGTTGTTTCGTATGCTTCACGGCAACTGAAGCCTCATGAGTTGAATTATGCCACGCATGATTTGGAGTTAGCAGCCGTAGTGCATGCATTGAAAACATGGAGACATTTCCTCATTGGAAATCATTGTGAGGTGTACACGGATCACAAGAGTTTGAAGTACATTTTCACGCAGAAGGAGTTGAACCTCAGACAAAGGAGATGGTTGGAGCTCATCAAGGATTATGACATGAGATTGCATTACCATCCCGGAAAAGCTAATGTAGTAGCTGACGCATTGAGCCGTAAGAGCCATGTCAACACCCTAGTGACGGGGAAAATACCCAAGGAGTTAGCAGAAAACCTTCGTGAGCTATGTTTGGAAATAGTTCCGAGAGGCTATGTAGCAGCATTGGAGATTCAGTCAACATTGATGGATAAAATCAGAGAAGCTCAAAAATCTGACAAGGAGATTGCTACTATAAAAGAGAAATTGAGCAAAGAAAAAGCAAAGGGATTTCGTGAGGATGAGCACGATACCCTATGGTTTGAGGACCGTGTTTATGTGCCAAATGACCCGGAGATCAGGAAGTTGATTTTGCAAGAGGAACATGATTCACCGTATTCGATTCACCCAGGGAATACCAAGATGTATTTGGATTTGAAGGAAACATTATGGTGGACCGGAATGAAGAAGGATATTGCAGCATATGTAGCAGTTTGTGACGTATGTCAGAGAGTAAAGGTAGAGCATCAGAAGCCAGCAGGATTGTTACAACCATTGCCGATACCCGAATGGAAGTGGGATAAGATAGGCATGGATTTTATCATGGGACTACCCAGGACGAAAGCAGGCTATGACTCGATATGGGTAGTAGTTGATCGTTTGACAAAGGTAGCACATTTTATTCCAGTTAAGACCACTTACACCAGTGCTAAGTTGGCAAAGATATACATGACTAGGATCATTTGTTTGCATGGAGTTCCGAGGAGTATCGTATCAGATAGAGGAACCCAATTTACTTCAAAGTTTTGGAATCAGTTGCATGAAACTTTAGGAACCAGACTGGAGTTCAGCACAGCTTTTCACCCACAGACGGATGGACAGACCGAGAGAGTCAATCAGATTTTGGAGGATATGCTGAGAGCTTGTGCACTAGATTATGGATCTAGTTGGGACGATAACTTGCCGTATGCGGAGTTTTCTTATAACAACAGTTACCAAACCAGTTTGAAGATGGCACCTTTCGAAGCCTTATACGGAAGGAGGTGCAGGACACCGTTGTCATGGGACGAAGTTGGAGACCGTCAATTCTTTGGACCAGATTTGATTAAGGAGTCTGAACGGAAAGTTAAGTTGATTCGCGAGAGGCTCAAGGTAGCCCAGTCCAGGCAGAAGAGCTACGCAGATTCTAAACGCAAGGAGACAGTTTACGAAACCGGAGACAGAGTTTATCTCCGAGTATCCCCACTTCGAGGAGTTAAGCGCTTTGGAGTTAAGGGAAAGTTAGCACCGCGTTTTGTTGGACCGTATAAGATCTTGCAACGTATGGGAGAAGTCGCTTATAAGTTGGAATTACCAGAGGAGCTGTCAGGAGTTCATGATGTATTCCATGTTTCTCAGCTGAAGAAATGTCACGCCGAGATGGCGGAGGTACCGCTAAGAGATACAGTACTGCTTGAAGCGATTCAGTTGGAGGATGACTTAACGTATGAGGAGAAGCCAGTCAAGATTCTCGATTATGCCAGCAGAGTTACCCGCAGCAAGGTTATCAAGTTTTGCAAAGTTCAGTGGAACCACCACTCAGAGGATGAAGCCACCTGGGAGAGAGAAGAAGATTTGCTCAAGGACCACCCTCACCTATTTTCTAGCCAACCCGAATCTCGAGGGCGAGATTCATCTTAAGGGGGGTAGGTTTGTAACATCCCAAATTTTCAATTTGGAATGTTATACATTAGATCATCATGCATGTCATATTTTCTTGCATTTTGCCCGATCCTAGAAATTTCACGCAACTCAAGGACCCTCGGAGAGAGTTGGAGATTTCGTTATTTCATATTTGAGTTTTCTCAAATTTTGAAAAGAGGATCATTTGATTTATTTTATTTCATCTTCAATTATTTTTCCAATATCAAAAATAATGAGAGAGGGAATAATATGACTTTCCCAAATTTAGGAAAAATGAAGATTTAATGAATAAATCAAATTTTGGTTTTGCCGGAGTTTTGTTTGCTTTTTATTTGGATAGGGAAAAATGCGTGTTTTCAAAAATTGCATTCTAGATCCGGAGTAAAGTTCATTTTGTTCGACTCATTTTTAGGAGTCGGAGAAAATTTACTTTAGTAATTTTGGAGTTCGTTTAGTTTAGTTTTCTTTTGTTTTTCTGTGCGTGAATCCAGTTAAAAAAAGGACCAAGGCCAGCCGGGCCAAAGGCCCAGCCAGCCGGCCCCCTCCCCAGCCGCGCGCGCGCCAGGCGCCAAGCGCAGGCAGCCGCCGCCCCTCGCTCTAGGCCGAGTCCCAGAGGGACTCTAGGCCGGTTAGCCCCCCCCCCCTTTTCCTTGTTTTGTTTTCCCTCTTTTGCTTGCCCCCTACCCCAAGTAATCCCCCCCACCTATATAAATACACCCCAAACCCCCCCTCTCCTCACATCAATCCCAAGCCCCTCTCCTCCTTAGCCGCGCCCCACCCCGCGCCCCTCACCCGCCGCCGCAGCCCCAAGCCGCCGCCTTAGCCGCGCCGCCGCCGCCATAGCCGCCCCACCCCGCGCCCTCACCCGCCGCCTCCGCCCTATAGCCGCCGCCGCCGCCGCCCTATAGCCGCCGTCGCCGCCGTTCGCCGGAGCCTCGCCGAGGTTGTCCCGCGCCGCGTCTCTTTTTCTCCCCTCGGTTCAGTTTTTCTTCTAAACTGTTCCGGTTCTTTCTTAACCGTTCCGGTTTTCTCTCGCTTTTTGTTTCAGTTTTCTTTTCCGAAAACCCTAGATCGGTTTTCGTTCTTCTTTCGGACCATTCGTCTCAACGAACGTGATCACCGATTATTCCCCGGTTAACAACGCCCGTTCGTTTAACCGTTCGTCTCTTTCTTTTCGTCGGATTTATTCCGCGATCATGATCTCAGATCCGATCTTCGTTCTAGTCTTTCTTCTCGCTTGTTTATCGGAATCAGGTGATTCAAGCACCTGGAGTTTCGTTTCGAAACCGCCGTTCCGTCTAATCAACTTAAACAAGTTTTTGCCCCGGTAAAATTTGACCTAGTTTCAACTTGCTAGAACTGAGTTGTTTTCTTCCGCCGTTTGTTTTCCGTTTCTTTGTTCGGTTCATTCTTTCTTTGCAACCGGAGTTCTTAAGTTGAACTTCCTGGTTCTTTGTCCTGTTCGAGTTTTACCTGTGCATTAGATGAGTACTTATTGTATGCTTGTTGTTTGTCTGCGATAGATCACCCGGATTGCGCCGCTTGTTACTTCGAAACCCTAGGTCTCGCAGATCATCAGCAAGGCAAGTAACACTTTGATCATACCTTTTCTACAACCCATGTTTTATTGCATTAGATCAATCCTCTCATATTGCATGATTAGGATCTAATTAAACTGTGGGATGGGAAGTAGATGAGGTAGTACCTATCACCTGTATTATTATGAAACCTTTGGGAGTTACTTCTACGTTTGCTTATTATGCCATGCTATGCTAGTAGACGTGGATTGGGTGAGTGATATCCATGACAGATGTGAGTTGATAATTTTAGTGGTTTATCTAAGGTGGCAACTTAAACACACATCTGGGTGGATTGAGGCACCTGATGTCTATCAGGACTTGCCTGTTTTATTTTGGACCGCCACCCAGGCTCAAAGGGATCATAAGATCATTCATGCTAGAAACTTCCGTGTGCAGCCACATGCTACTATGGGCTCTGGCATAGTTGACTAAGTTGTGCGAACTCTTACGGGGTGGACTAGCAGATGTAGGGGTTGTAGGTGGTACGGTCTACCCCACATGTAAGGTGCTAGTGCTTCTGAAAGACTATGTCTCGGTCATCCGTTTCTCAAACACCATGTAGTGCGAGAAAACAAACGGAGGCGATCGAGTCATGTGGGGAAAAGTGCGCAAACCTCTGCAGAGTGTACAAACTAATCATGATTAGCCGTGTCCCCGGTTATGGACAACTTGAGTATCTAGTACTTGAATATCATGTGAATCTCAACATGTTACTTCAAATTAATGTTGTTGGGTTTTAACTGTTCACTTAATTGGGATCGGAATGCTGTCAACCATTCTCGATGTTTAACAACTACCATGATAGTTAAATAAATTTATTCCTTTGCAGTAGGGAAAAACTGGCTTTACGCAAAACTGTAACCATAGAGCTTTCCACCAGCCATATATGCATATAGTATAGCTGTTTCATTCCATTACTCTCTATGTGTTACATTGCCAGCATATTCCATGTGCTGACCCGTTTTCGGGCTGCAACTTCTCATGTTGCAGACTTTTCAGAAGACGAATAAGGTGTTTTTAGGTCGTGGCCCTATACTCAGTGATGCCGTTGGAGTTGATGGACCCATTTATCTTCCGAGTCTTCCGCTGTCATCGTTATTAGATGGCCTTAAGCCATATTTATTGTAATAAGTTCTCTTTGAGACAACGATGTAATAAGTGTGTGATTGCCACTCTGCTATAAATCCTTCGATGTACTGTGTGGTGTCAGCATTACTGATCCAGGGATGACACCTGAGCACAGAGCACTTGATCCATTTGGGTCGGGTCGCTACAATATGGCCAATATCATCTTGCGCCTTTTGATCTCCATCTTCGAGGCGCGGCATGAACACCATCGTCACCGGCATGACACCATGATCTCCATCATCATGATCTCCATCATCGTGTCTTCATGAAGTTACTTCGCCAACTATTACTTCTACTACTATGGCTAACGGTTAGCAATAAAGTAAAGTAATTACATGGCGTTTTCATTGACACGCGGGTCATAAATAAATTAAGACAACTCCTATGGCTCCTGCCGGTTGTCATACTCATCGACATGCAAGTCGTGATTCCTATTACAAGAACATGATCAATCTCATACATCACATATATCATTCATCCCATCCTTTTGGCCAGATCACATCACATAGCATACCCTGCAAAAACAAGTTAGACGTCCTCTAATTGTTGTTGCATGTTTTACGTGGCTGCTATGGGTTTCTAGCAAGAACATTTCTTACCTACGCAAAACCACAATAGTGATATGCCAATTTCTATTTACCCTTCATAAGGACCCTTTCCATCGAATCCGATCCGACTAAACTGGGAGAGACAGACACCCGCTAGCCACCTTATGCATCAAGTACATGTCAGTCGGTGGAACCTGTCTCACGTAAGTGTACATGTAAGGTCGGTCCAGGCCGCTTCATCCCACAATGCCGCCGAATCAAGATAATACTAGTAACAGCAAGCAAATTGAACAAATCATCGCCCACAACTACTTTGTGTTCTACTCGTGCATCGAATCTACGCATAGACTAGCTCATGATGCCACTGTTGGGGAACGTAGCAATAATTCAAAATTTTCCTACGTGTCACCAAGATCAATCTAGGAGATGCTAGCAATGAGAGAGAGGGAGTGCATCTTCATACCCTTGAAGATCGCTAAGAGGAAGCGTTACAAGAACGTGGTTGATGGAGTCATACTCGCGGCGATTCAAATCGCGGAAGATCCGATCTAGCGCCGAATGGACGGCGCCTCCGCGTTCAACACACGTACAGCCCGGGGACGTCTCCTCCTTCTTGATCCAGCAAGGGGAGAGGAGAAGTTGAGGGAGAACTCTGGCAGCACGACGGAGTGGTGGTGGAGCTCGTGGTATTCCTGCAGGGCTTCGCCAAGCTCTACAGAGGAGAAGGAAGAGTTGGAGGAGGGAGGGGCTGCGCCAGGGAAGGGGTGCGGCTGCCCTCTCTCTCCCTCACTATATATAGGGGGAAGGGGGGTGGAGGAGGCACCCTAGGGTTCCCTAGGGGAGGGGCGGCGGCCATAGGGGAAACCCTAGATGGGTTTGGCCGCCCCCACCCCTAGGAAACTTGCCCCCAAGACGGGAGGGGTGGCTGCCCTAGGGGAGGCGCCCCCACCTCTCCAAGTTATGTGAGATGGGGTGGGAGGGGTGCTCAGCCCCTTAGTGGGCTGATGTGCCCCCTCCCCTTGGCCCATAAGGCCCCCCAACGCTTGTCGGGGCCTCCGAAACCACTTTCGGACACGCTGGTCGTCACCTGGTACCCCTGGAACAATTCCGGACTCCAATACCATTCGTCCAATATATCGATCTTCACCTCCGGACCATTCCAGAACTCCTCGTCACATCCAGGATCTCATCCGGGACTTCGAACAACCTTCGGTAACCACATACTATTTCCCATAACAACTCCAGCGTCACCGAACCTTAAGTGTGTAGACCCTACGGGTTCGGGAACCATGCAGACATGACCGAGACATCTCTCCGGCCAATAACCAATAGCGGGATCTGTATACCCATATTGGCTCCCACATGTTCCATGATGATCTCATCGGATGAACCACGATGTCGGGGATTCAATCAATCCCGTATACAATTCCCTTTGTCTATCGGTATGTTACTTGCCCGAGATTCGATCGTCGGTATCCCCATACCTTGTTCAATCTCGTTACTGGCAAGTCTCTTTACTCGTTCCGTAATGCATGATCCCGTGGCTAACTCATTAGTCACATTGAGCTCATTATGATGATTCATTACCGAGTGGGCCCAGAGATACCTCTCCATCACACAGAGTGACAAATCCTAGTCTCGATACGTGCCAACTCAACAGACACTTTCGGAGATACCCGTAGTGTGCCTTTATAGCCACCCAGTTACGTTGTGACATTTGGCACACCCAAAGCATTCCTACGGTATCCGGGAGTTGCACAATCTCATGGTCTAAGGAAATGATACTTGACATTAGAAAAGCTTTAGCAGACGAACTATATGATCGTGTGCTATGCTTAGGATTGGGTCTTGTCCATCACATCATTCTCCTAATGATGTGATCCCATTATCAACGGCATCCAATGTCCATGGTCAGAAAACCATAAGCATCTATTGATCAACAAGCTAGTCAACTAGAGGCTTACTAGGGACATGTTGTGGTCTATGTATTCACACATGTATTACGGTTTCCAGTTAATACAATTATAGCATGAACAATAGACAATTATCATGAACAAGGAAATACAATAATAACCATTTTATTATTGCCTCTAGGGCATATTTCCAACATAAGTATGGAGTGTCGAACCCACGAGGAGCTAAAGGGAAGATCAATATTCTCTCAAGCCCTATCTGCCACTGATACGACTCTACGTACACCGAACGTTTGCTTCCAACTAGAAACGAGAAATAAAACTATGTTGTGGGTATGAAGAGGATAACTTTACATGATATCGGTGTAACACCCCAGATGTATCATTTCCCAATATTGGCAACATATCCAACTTTCAACCTGATCAATTCCATTTAGGGCTCTTTCATTTTGGGTCATTTTGTTGTTTTTTCTAGCATTATTGTTGGTTGCCATGTCATCATCATATATTGCACATTCATCTCTTTGCATTGACATGCTTACCTTTTCATAGTGTTGCATTGTGCTTGTCATGTTGCATTTCATCGTAATCATCATGTGTATTGTCATATTCATGCATGTTGTTTTGTTGCATGCTCCATGTATGGTTCTTGCACCATCACTCCTCCTTCCTTCCCTTTCTTCCATTTTTGCAAGTGCCACTGTGCCCTCCACCATAAATGTTCAACTTTGCCTCAATATTATGTCACCATGTCCTAAACCTCTCTGCCAAGTTTCATCCCTTTTGGACTTGAGTTGGTTAGGTTCAAAAATGCCTCAAGTTTGAATATAATTCAAACTTGTTTTATTTTTCTACCTAAAAAATGCCCAACTCAATTTATTCAGATAGTACACATTTTCAGGATCATGAGAATATTTCTATATTTCTCTAGCTCCTCTCTTTTTCTCCTGCTCTTTTCCTTTTGTTTTTCTGTCTGAAGAAATGGAAAAGGAAAAGAGAGCAGCAGCAGCCAGCCCAGCAACACCACAACCACCTGGTCCTCCCAGCAGCAGCCCACTAGGCGCAGTCCTCCTGGCCTTCCAACCTCCCGCAGCCCACCTGACCGCAAGCCACAGGGTCGTCCCTTACCTCTATACGGCGCACATCCAGGGGCACCACGTCGCCCGCCTCTATGATTTGACGGCCGGAGTTCCTCCCTACGCCCTATAAAACCTGCCTCTCGAACCCTAGGATCCTCCTCCTTCCATTTTCCCCTCCCCCTCCACTTTCCGCCGCCAGGACACCATGTCCTTCTCCGCCTCCATGACCGAGAGGAGCTCAGGTACCTCTCCGGCGTGAGGAGCGGCGTCGCCGCATACGCCTACGTCCGCGAGGAGCACCGCATCCATCTCCGCCAACCGAAACCGCAACGCAAGGCTAAGGCCTCTCCTTCCATGACGTCCTCTTTATCGACTTCTTGATTGGGTCTCTCCACCACTGGCAGCCAGCGCTTCTCGTCGTCGTTCCCGTCGCTTCCCCGACCACACCGCCGACGCCTACAGACCCACAGTGACGATTCGCGCCTCCTCACTCTCTTGTACCGAGGCATTTCATCGTAGTAGTCTCCGATCCGAGAAGCTCCGTGTTCATTCGCCATGAACATCCATGGCAGCAAGCTCAAGCTTCTGCCTTGGGTCCCTATGCAGCCTCTTGTGCTCATGCAGGGCACACACGCCACGCCCGCATGCAACCCCGCATGCCCTCTTCTCTCCCCAGGGCCTGGCTAGCACTGGCCAGCGGAGTTGCTTACCGATCCATGTACGCCATAGCCCTCTGTAGTCGCCACCTCGCTTGGGTTCGCCACCGGCAGCTTCCTCTGTAGGTTGGTCGAGTTCATGGTAGATCCAGGTTTCCTTATCTATTCAGAGAGGGTCGAACTCTTATCTTTGCACAAACACACCACCAGCCGAGATGGTCAATGCCCGTGCTCAGCAACTAGGGCGTACTGGGTTTGAATCACAGTCGCGCGCCTTTTGTTTTCCCTTTATTTTGCTCTTCTTTCGTGGTGCTGACAGGTAGGCCCCACTGGCCATACACTCACACTCCCAGGACCCACCAGCCATACTCTCAAGCCCCCCTGTTTCCTTTTCTTTTATTTAATTCCGGCGAATATTCCAAATCAGGCAAAGGAATCTTTCCATTTCGGTCAAGCCCATTTCTAGACATTTCCTATTAGGTAAACATGCCATTTCTGTAATATTCCATTTAGGATAGTTTTTAACTTATTGCACTTGTGATGATTTTGCCATCATAATCTGTTTTTGCCATGCTCTATTTTCTGCTAAGTCTGAAACTGTTAATAAAACTTGCTATGTTTACATGGGTGCCATCATATCTTCTGTGCATTTTTGGCTCATGATCAGTAAGAGACTTTTGATCTATGCTTTTAGTAGATTCATGCCATGCCTTGTATTGCTATGATATGTTCCTGTAGCATGTTGTTGGCTTGCTCTAAACATGGCTTCCCGGTGTTGTTTTTGACATGTTAGTATTTTCACAAAGTCCTTGAAACTGATATCTTTTGCACTTTTGCCTTGCTTGTTTGAACCTACATGTTAGTGTGTTTTAGCCATAGCTCAGTGTTCATGTTTTGTCAAGCATCTCTTGTACATCACTGCCTTATGCTGTGTTGTAGCATCGTGCTGTTAATTACAGTTTTGCACCATCCTTGTTTTGCTTGCCATTTGCAAACCGTGCCTTCGTTATAGTGATCTTTATATCGATTTCAACCGAAATCAACTCATATTTCCAGCGGCACACTTGGTTTGCCAAGTTGATGCCTTGTTCATTATTTCCCTTCTGGAGCATGCATATTCATTGCATATCATGTCTCGCATATCATGCCATGTTTTGCATCATGTTGCTTGTGCATTGCATCGTGATTGATTGTTGGTCCTTTGCTTGTGTTCTCGCCTTGGGTAGAGCCGGGTGATGAGTACATGACCGAGGAACCTGTTGAGTACGCTAACAAGGAACAAGCTTTCGACAACTCTGAGAACTTTGCAGGTAAGATGACCATACCCTCGAAATCACTTCTATCTCTGCTTGCTAGTTGTTTGCTCTATTGCTATGTCGCGCTACCTACCACTTGCTATATCATGCCTCCCATATTGCCATGTCAAGCCTCTAACCCACCTTTCCTAGCAAACCGTTGTTTGGCTATGTTACCGCTTTGCTCAGCCCCTCTTATAGCGTTGTTAGTTGCAGGTGAAGATGAAGTTTGTTCCTTGTTGGAACATGAATATTGTTGGGATATCATTATTATCTATTATTTACTTTAATGCATCTATATACTTGGTAAAGGGTGGAAGGCTCGGCCTTACCCCTAGTGTTTTGTTCCACTCTTGCCGCCCTTGTTTCCGTCATACCGGAGTTATGTTCCCTGATTTTGCGTTCCTTACACGGTTGGGTGTTATGGGAACCCCTTGACAGTTCGCTTTGAATAAAACTCCTCCAGCAAGGCCCAACCTTGGTTTTACCATTTTCCACCTAAGACTTTTCCCTTTGGTTCCATAGACTCAAGGGTCATCTTTATTTCAAATCCCCGGGCCAGTGCTCCTCTGAGTATTGGTCCAAAACAGAGCCACTTGTAGCGCCACCTCGGGGAAACTTGAGGGTTGGTTTTAGTTGTACATAGTGTTCATCCGGTGTGCCCTGAGAATGAGATATGTGCAGCTCCTATCGGGATTTGTCGGCACATCCGGGCGACTTTGCTGGTCTTGTTTTACCATTGTTGAAATGTCTTGTAACCGGGATTCTGAGACTGATCGGGTCTTCCCGGGAGAAGGAATATCCTTCGTTGACCGTGAGAGCTTGTGATGGGCTAAGTTGGGACACCCCTGCAGGGTTTTGAACTTTCGAAAGCCGTGCCCGCGGTTATGGGCAGATGGGAATTTGTTAATATTCGGTTGTACAGAACTTGACACTTAACTTATATAAAATGAATCAACCGCATGTGTAGCCGTGATGGTCTCTTTTCGGCGGATTCCGGGAAGAGAACACGGTCTTATGTTATGCTTGAACGTAAGTAGTTTCAGGATCACTTCTTGATCACTTATAGCTTCTCGAACGTGTGTTGCTTCTCTTCTCGCTCTCTTTTGCGTAAGTTAGCCACCATATATTCTTAGAGATTTGCTGCAACTCCACCTCACTACCCTGTCCTACCCTTAAGCTTAAATAGTCTAGATCTCGCAAGTGTGAGATTACCGAGTCCTCGTGACTCACAGATACTTCCAAACAGATGCAGGTGCCGATGATGACAGGGCAGGGGATGCTACCGAACTCAAGTGGGAGTTCGATGAGGATTCGGGCCGTTACTATGTTTCCTTTCCTAGTGATCAATAATGGAGCCCACTTGGGACGATCGGGGATCTAGCATTTG
Organism: Triticum aestivum; assembly: GCF_018294505.1. Classification (NCBI taxonomy): domain Eukaryota; kingdom Viridiplantae; phylum Streptophyta; class Magnoliopsida; order Poales; family Poaceae; genus Triticum; species Triticum aestivum. The sequence goes on from NC_057803.1 coordinate 458,261,941, forward strand.
GGGTTGTCTTTCTTTATTTTGGTTCCGTAGTAGGACCTTTGATTGTACCTTGGATGTTGTATGGATTATTTATGTATTGTGTGAAGTGGCGATTGTAAGCCGACTCTTTACCCCTTTCTTATTCAGTACATGGGATGTGTAAAGATTACCCCTCTTGCGACAGACCTACCATGCGTCTATGCCTCTAAGTCATGCCCCGACACGTGGGAGATATAGCCGCATTGTGGGTTCTCTCGCATGATGAACTTCATCGTTAACCCTTACACAAATGATTTCGTCCTGGTGTATCTCGATGATATTTTGGTCTTTTCCGAGAATAAGGAGGATCATGCCAAGCATTTGAGATTGGTACTCGACAAACTCAGAGAGCATCAATTCTATGCGAAGTTTTCCAAGTGTGAGTTCTGGCTTGATGAGGTTCTCTACCTTCGTCATATCATCTCCGCCAAGGGCATCGCTGTTAATCATGAGAAGGTGTCTGCAATTGTGAATTGGGAACCTCCTCAGAATGTCAAGCAGCTCCGCAGTTTTCTTGGGCTTGCAAGCTATTGTCGAAGATTCGTTGAGAACTTCTCTAAGATTGCAAAGCCTCTTTCCAACCTCCTCCAGAAGAATGCCAAGTATGTCTGGACGCCTGAATGTGACGTTGCTTTCAACACCCTCAAAGAGAAGCTGGTCACAACTCCTGTCTTGACTCCTTCTGATGAATCCAAGCCATTTGAAGTTTTCTGTGATGCCTCCTTACAAGGTCTCGGTGCTGTGTTAGTGCAAGAGAAGAAAGTTGTGGCCTATACCTATCGCCAGTTGAAGCCCAATGAAAGGAACTACCCCACTCATGACCTTGAGTTGGCGGCAGTTGTCCATGCATTATTAATGTGGAGACATCTGTTGTTGGGAAGGAAAGTGGACATCTTCACAGATCATAAGAGCCTCAAGTACATCTTCACTCAACCCAACCTCAACCGCAGGCAGACTCGATGGGTCGAAATGATTCAAGAATACAATTTGAGTATTCAGTACACTCCAGACAATGCCAATGTCATTGCAGATGCTTTGAGCAGGAAGTCTTACTGCAACAGCTTAATTCTCAAGCCTTTCCAACCGGACCTTTGTGAAGCTTTCCGCAAACTGAATCACCAAGTTGTTCCTCAAGGATTTCTTGCCAACCTCCAAGTCTCTCCTACTTTGGAAGATCAAATTCGTGAGGCACAACTCCTGGATTCCATGGTGAAGAAGGTGAAAAATGGGATTGCCAAGAGCCAACCAAATACAAGTGCTATCGCATTGATGACAAAGACACTCTATTCTTCGAGGATCGGATTGTGGTTCCTAAAGGTGATCTAAGGAAAGTCATTATGAACAAGGTGCACAATTCCCTTCTATCCATTCATCCTGGAAGTACAAAGATGTACAATGACCTCAAGCAGTCGTATTGGTGGACTCGAATGAAGCGAGAAATTGCTCAGTTCGTGAATGAATGTGATGTCTGTAGAAGAGTGAAAGCAAAACACCAACGACCAGCTGGTCTCCTCCAACCTCTTGCTATTCTAGAATGGAAGTTTGACCATATCGAAATGGACTTCGTGACTGGATTTCCCAAGTCCAAACGTGGAAATGATACTATCTTTGTTGTCATCGACAAGCTTACTAAAGTGGATCATTTCCTTCCAATCAAGGAATCCATCACAGCAGCTCAGCTGGCAGAGCTATCCACCTCCAGGATTGTCTCTTTGCACGGCATTCCACAATTGATATCTTCTAATCGTGGAAGCATCTTCACTTCTAAGTTCTGGGACTCCTTCTAGAAGGCCATGGGCACCAACATTCTCTTCAACACAACCTTCCATCCTCAAACTAGTGCCAAGTCGAGCGAGTCAATCAAATCCTTGAAGATATGCTCAAGGCTTGTGTCATTTTCTTCGGTATGAAGTGGGAAGATTGTCTTCCATATGCCGAGTTCTCCTACAACAACAGCTTCCAAGCGAGTTCGGGCAAGGCCCCATTCGAAATCCTCTATGGCAGAAAGTGTCGTACTCCACTCAATTGGTCAAAGACTGGTGAACGCCAACTTCTTGGCGATGACTTATTCACAGAAGATGAAGAAATGTGCAAAGTCATCCGTGAAAATGTCAAACCCGTGCAATCATGTCAGAAGAGTTACTATGCTAGCAAGCACCATGACTGGGCTTTTGAGATCGGAGACCATGTCTACCTCCGCGTCTCTCCAATGAAAGGTACTCGTCGCTTCGGTATCAAAGGGAAGCTTGCCCCTAGATACGTGGGTCCTTTCAAGATCATTGGCAAAAGAGGCGATCTCGCCTATCAACTTGATCTTTCGTCCAACTTCGCAAACGTGCACGATGTGTTTCACGTGTCACAGCTTCGTAAGTGCTTAAAGACTCCGGAGCGCACCATCAACTTCGAAGAGATTGACCTCCAAGAAGATCTATCTTGTCATGAGCACCCCGTTGCTATTCTTGAAGAAACCGAGCGCAAGACTCGCAACAAGTCGATCAAATTCCTTAAAGTGATGTGGGCACACCATTCCAACCAAGAAGCCACCTAGGAGTGCGAGGATCACCTCCGTTCCGAATATCCGGAGTTCTTTCAGTCCTAGATCTTGGGATGAGATCCTCTTGTAGTGGTGGAGTGTTGTAACACCCCAGATGTAACATTTCCCAATATTGGCAATATATCCAACTTTCAACCTGATCAATTCCATCTTTGGGCTCTTTCATTTTGGGTCATTTTTTTGTTTTTTTAGCATTATTGTTGGTTTCCATGTCATCATCATATATTGCACATTCATCTCTTTGCATTGACATGCTTAGCTTGTCATAGTGTTGCATTGTGCTTCTTGTCATGTTGCATTTCATCATAACCATCATGTGTATTGTCATATTCATGCATGTTGTTTTGTTGCATGCTCCATGTATGGTTCTTGCACCATCACTCCTCCTTCCTTCCCTTTCTTCCATTTTTGCAAGTGCCACTTTGCCCTCCACCATAAATGTTCAACATTGCCTCAACATTGTGTCACCATGTCCTAAACCTCTCTGCCAAGTTTCATCCCTTTTGGACTTGAGTTGGTTAGGTTCAAAAATGCCTCAAGTTTGAATATAATTCAAACTTGTTTTATTTTTCTACCTCAAAAAATGCCCAACTCAATTTATTCAAATAGTACCCATTTTTAGGATCGTGAGAATATTTTTATATTTCTCTAGCTCCTCTCTTTTTCTCTTGCTCTTTTCCTTTTGTTTTTCTGTCTGAAGAAATGGAAAAGGAAAAGAGAGCAGCAGGAGCCAGCCCAGCAACACCACAGCCACCTGGGCCTCCTAGCAGCAGCCCACTAGGCGCAGTCCTCCTGGCCTTCCAGCCACCCGCAGCCCACCTGACCACAATCCACAGGGTCATCCCGTACCTCTGTACGGTGCACATCCAGGGGCGCCACGTCGTCCGCCTCTATGATTTGACGGCCGGAGTTCCTCCCTGCGCCCTATAAAAACTGCCTCTCGAACCCTAGGCTCCTCCTCCTTTCATTTTTCCCCTCCCCCTCCACTTTCCGCTGCCAGGACACCACGGCCTTCTCCGCCTCCATGACCGAGAGGAGCTCGGGCACCTCTCCGGCGTGAGGAGCGGCATCGCCGCATACGCCTACGTCCGCGATGAGCACCGCGTCCATCTCCGCCAACCGAACCCGCAACGCAAGGCCAAGCCCTCTCCTTCCATGACGTCCTCTTCGTCGACTTCTTGCTCGGGTCTCTCCACCACCGGCAGCCAGCGCTTCTCGTCATCGTTCCCGTCGCTTCCCCGACCACACCCCTGACGCCTGCAGACCCACGGTGACGATTCGCGCCTCCTCACTCTCTTGTACCGAGGCATTTCATCGTAGTAGTCACCGATCCGAGAAGCTCCGTGTTCATCCGCCATGAACATCCATGGTAGCAAGCTCAGCTTCTGCCTTGGGTACCTATGCAGCCTCCTGTGCTCACGCAGGGCACACACGCCACGCCAGCACGCAGCCCCGCATGCCCTCTTCTCTCCCCATGGCCTGGCTAGCACCGGCCAGCGGAGTTGCTAACTGATCCATGTATGCCATAGCCCTTTATAGTCGCCACCTCGCTTGGGTTCGCCACCAGCAGCTTCCTCTGTAGGTTGGTCGAGTTCATGGTAGATCCAGGTCGAGGTTTCCTTATCTATTCAAAGAGGGTCGAACTCTTATCATTGCACAAACACACCACCAGCCGAGATGGTCAGTGCTCGCACTCAACAACAAGGGTGTACTGGGTTCGAATCCCAGTGGCGCGCCTTTTGTTTTCCCTTTATTTTGCCTTTTTCCCTTTATTTTGCTCTTCTTTCGTGATGCTGACAAGTAGGCCCCACTGGCCATACACTCACACTCCCAGGACCCACCAGCCATACTCTCAAGCGCCCCTCTCTCCTTTTCTTTTATTTAATTCCGGCGAATATTCCAAATCAGGCAAAGGAATCTTTCCATTTCGGTCAAGCCCATTTCTGGACATTTCCTATTACGGAAACATGCCATTTCTGTCATATTCCATTTAGGGCAGTTTTTAACTTATTGCACTTGTGATGATTTTTCTACAGCAACCCCCACATATTATATATGTTTTTGGGGTAGAAAGATCCCACCAATCTAGTGGTGGCATTAGTTTCTGCATTTGAGCAAGTTCATGATCTTGTCATTTTACATCATGATGTTGTTTTGTCATTTTTGTGTGATTTATTTCAATCATGCTATGTAGGTGTTTGTCACATGGTTAGCTTCATTCTCATGCCTACTACAAGCTAGTATTTTTTCCATGTCATTTTGTGCACTATGTTGAGTGGAACAAGTATGCCAAGTTGCTATCATAATCTGTTTTTGCCATGCTCTATTTTCTGCTAAGTCTGAAACTGTTAATAAAACTTGCTATGTTTACATGGGTCGCATCATATCTTCTGTGCCTTTTTGGCTCATGATCAGTAAGAGACTTTTGATCTATGCTTTTAGCAGATTCATGCCATGCCTTGTATTGCTATGATATGTTCCTATAGCATGTTGTTGGCTTGCTCTATACATGGCTTCCCGATGTTGTTTTTGACATGTTAGTATTTTCACAAAGTCCGTGAAACTGATATCTTTTGCACTTTTGTCATGCTTGTTTGAACCTGTTATAGTGTGTTTTAGCCATAGCTCGGTGTTCATGTTTTGTCAAGCATCTCTTGTACGTCACTGCCATATGCTTTGTTGTTCTGTTGGAGTGCAATAGCTTAGTTTCTTGTTGCATGCTAAGTAGCATCATGCTGTTAATTATAGTTTTGCACCATCCTTGTTTTGCTTGCCATTTGCAAACCGTGCCTCCATTTCCGATGATTTTTATATCAATTTCAACCGAAATCAACTCATCTTTCCAGCGGCACACTTGGTTTGACAAGTTGATGCCTTGTTCATTCTTCCCCTTCCGGAGCACGCATATGCATTGCATATCATGCCATGTTTTGCATTATGTTGCTTGTGCATTGCACCGTGATTGATTGTTGGTCCTTTGCTTGTGTTCTTGCCTTGGGTAGAGCCGGGAGACAAGTACGTGACAGAGGAACCTATTGAGTATGCTAACGAGTAACAAGCTTTCGACAACTGTGAGAACTTTGCAGGTAAGATGACCATACCCTCGAAATCACTTCTATCTTTGCTTGCTAGTTGTTCACTCTATTGCTATGTCGCGCTACCTACCACTTGCTATATCATGTCTCCCATATTTCCATGGCAAGCCTCTAACCCACCTTTCCTAGCAAACTGTTGTTTGTCTATGTTACCGCTTTGCTCAGCCCCTCTTATAGCGTTGCTAGTTACAGGTGAAGATGAAGTTTGTTCCTTGTTTGAACATGAATATTGTTGGGATATCATTATTATCTCTTATTTACTTTAATGCATCTATATACTTGGTAAAGGGTGGAAGGCTCGGCTTTACGCCTGGTGTTTGGTTCCACTCTTGCCGCCCTGGTTTTCGTCATACCGGTGTTATGTTCCTTGATTTTGCGTTCCTTACGCGGTTGGGTGTTATGGGAACCCCTTGATAGTTCACGTTGGATAAAACTCCTCCAGCAAGGCCCAACCTTGGTTTTACCATTTGCCACCTAAGCCTTTTCCCTTGGGTTCCGCGGACTCAAGGGTCATCTTTATTTTAAACCCCCGGGCCAGTGCTCCTCTGAGTGTTGGTCCAAAATAGAGCCACTTGCAGCGCCACCTCGGGGAAACTTGAGGGTTGGTTTTAGTTGTACGTAGTGTTCATCGGGTGTGCCCAGAGAACGTGATATGTGCAGCTCCTATCGGGATTTGTCGGCACATCTGGGCGGCTTTGCTGGTCTTTTTTTACCATTGTCGAAATGTCTTGTAACCGGGATATCGAGACTAATCGGGTCTTCCTGGGAGAAGGAATATCCTTCATTGACCGTGAGAGCTTGTGATGGGCTAAGTTGAGACACCCCTGCAGGGTTTTGAATTTTCGAATGCCGTTCCCGCGGTTATGGCAGATGGGAATTTGTTAATATCCGGTTGTAGAGAACTTGACACTTAACTTATTTAAAACAAATCAACCTCGTGTGTAGCCGTGATGGTCTCTTTTCGGCGGAGTCTGGGATGAGAACACGGTCTTGTGTTATGCTTGAACGTAAGTAGTTTCAGGATCACTTCTTGATCACTTATAGCTTCTCGACCGTGCGTTGCTTCTCTTCTCGCTCTCTTTTGCGTAAATTAGCCACCATATATGCTTAGTGCTTTGCTGCAGCTCCACCTCACTACCCTTTCCTACCCTTAAGCTTAAATAGTCTTGATCTCGCGGGTGTGAGATTGCTGAGTCCTCGTGACTCACAGACACTTCCAAACAGATGCAGGTGCCGATGATGATAGGGCAGGGGACGCTACCAAACTCAAGTGGGAGCTCGACGAGGACTTGGGCCGTTACTATGTTTCCTTTCCTGATGATCAGTAGTGGAGCCCAGTTGGGACGATCGGGGATCTAGCATTTGGGATTGTCTTTCTTTATTTTGGTTCCATAGTCGGACCTTTGATTGTACCTTGGATGATGTATGGATTATTTATGTATTGTGTGAAGTGGCGATTGCAAGCCTACTCTTTATCCATTTCTTATTCAGTACATGGGATGTGTAAACATTACCCCTCTTGCGATAGACCTACCATGCGGCTATGCCTCTAAGTCGTGCACCAACACGTGGGAGATATAGCCGCATTGTGGGTGTTACAATTGGAGAGCTAAAATATAAAAGTAGGTGATGTTATCATAAATTTAAAATATATTACTAAATATTATAAATAGCGAGTGTGGAATAATGATGGATCGGTGTGCGGAATTGTCTTAGGCAATTGTTAACAAGACCGGTGGTCGTCATTGCAATTTCATATGAGGGAGAGGCATAAGCTAACATACTTTCTCTTCTTGGATCATATGCACTTATGATTGGAACTCTAGCAAGCATCCGCAACTACTAAAGATCATTAAGGTCAAACCCAACCATAGCATTAAAGCATCAAGCCCCCTTTATCCCATACGCAACAACCCCCTTACTCGGGTTTATGCTTCTGTCAATCAAGCAACCCACTATAAGCGAATCATGAATGTATTGCAACATCCTACAGTAGGAATCCCTCACGCTTGCGCGACACGGAGGGCACAATAGGATAGCACCAAAATAAAACATACAACTCGTTCCAATCTAAATCATCAATCAACCCAAAGACACAGGATATCTACTCAAAACATCATAGGATGGCAACACATCATTGGATCATAATATGTGGCATAAAGAACCATGTTCAAGTAGGGATTACATCGAGGTGCGGGAGAGTGGACTACGTAAAAGAGATGAGGATGGTGATGATGATGGTGATGTTGATGAAGACGATCACCACGGAGATGATTCCCCTCCCGATGGCACTCCGACGCCACCGAGAGAGAGGAGGAGAGGTTCTCACCCTTGTGCTTCCTCCTCCATGGCCTCCCCTGGATGGGGAGAGGTTCTCCCTCTGGTCCTTGGCCTTCATGGTGATGATGACCCCTCCGGGATCCTCCTCCATGGCCTCCGATGATGATGGCCCCCTCCGGCAGTGTGCCAGAGAGGGCCTAGACAGATTTCTTGTGGCTACGGAGGCTTGCAGTGGCGGAACTTCCGATCTAGGTTAATTTCTGGAGGTTTTGGTATTTATAGGAGAGGTTGGTGTCGAGAACAAGTCAGGGGGCCCCACGGGTAGTCCACAAGGCACAGGGGCGCGCCTAGGGGGTTGGGCACGCCCCCACCCTCATGGGGCCCACGGGACTCCCCTTCAGTAGATTTTTGTTCCAGTATTTCTTATATTTTCCAGAAAAACTCTCCATTGATTTCCAACGCATTCCGAGAATTTTTATTTCTGCACAAAAACAACAACGTGGTAGTTCTGCTGAAAACAACGTCAGTCCGGGTTAGTTCTAATCAAATCATACCAAAATCATATAAAACTATTGTAAACATGGCATGAATACTTCATAAATTATAGATACATTGGAGACGTATCAGCATCCCCAAGCTTAATTCCTGCTCGTCCTCGAGTAGGTAAATGATAAAAGAAATAATTTATGAAATGTGAATGCTAGCAAGTGCTTAACTTTGATCAATGATAGTTTCAATCACTTTTATAGCATCATTATATATCATAACAGTATCTCAACTCATAAAACTTCTCATGATCAAGTAACAAGCTATTCACATGTTAAAGTATAGGTCATAAACTTTCTTGAAAACTAACAAACCATGCTCTTAGTCATCGAACAATTGCAATTCATCTTATTTCCGGGAAGGGTCCATGTAAGAGCTTTGATTCAGCAAACTCCACATACTCAACTATCATTTAATCTTTCACAATTGCTAATACTCATGTGATATTAATGGGTTCAAAGTTTTAATTATACACAGAGAAAGATAGGGGCTTATAGTTTCGCCTCCCAACCTATTACCTCAAGGGTAATGTCAACAATAATAATTTATGAAAACCTACATCCAAGTGGATATATATATATCCGGATCGCTCCAACACAAAGTGCTTGCCAAAGGAAAAAGTGTAAAAAGAAAAGGTGATGATCACCGTGACTCTTGTATTAAGGGTAGAAGGTAAAAGTAAAAGATAGGCCCTTCGCAGAGGGAAGCAGAGGTTGTCATGCGCTTTTATGGTCGAATGCACAAAATCTTAATACAAAAGAACTTCACTTTATATTGCCTCTTGTGATAAAGACCTTTATTATGCAGTCCATCGCTTTTATTTCTTCCCTATCACAAGTTCGTATAAAGCTTATTTTATTTGCACTAATAGATCATACATATTTTGAGAGCAATTTTTATCGCATGCACCGATGACAACTTACTTGAAGGATCTTAGTCCATAGGTAGGTATGGTGGACTCTCATGGCCAAACTAGTTTAAGGAATGTTTGGAAGCACAAGTAATATCTCTACTTGGTGCAAAGAATTTGGCTAGCATGAGAGGGAAAGGCAAGCTCAACATGTTGGATGATCCAAGACAATATAACGTTTCGGATATAGGAAAACATAACCCATTAAGTTGTCTTCCTTGTCCAACATCAACCTTTTAGCATGTCATATTTTAATGAGTGCTCACAATTACAAAAGATGTCCAAGATAGTATATTTATATGTGAAATCTCTCTTCCTTCAATATTCTTTCATGAATTGTTCAAGTGACCAATTCTGCGTTTGCTAACTTTCAATAAATTTACCACCTTTACTTATTATGTGTGAAGTCGTTACTCCCCATGGTATAAGCATATGAAACATATATAAATTCAGACTTATGATATTCAATTCATTCAAGCATTTACTCATAGGATATATGTGAAGCACATGAGTAAATGACAAACTATTCCAAAAACATATAAGTGAAGAACACTGAGTAGTCAAATAATTAACTAGCCATGGGAGGATTCTTTTTCACTCAAGACTTCAGATCCAATGATTTTATTCAAACAGCAAGTAAAATTGAAAATACGCTCCAAGCAATACACATATCATGTGAGGAATAAAAATATAGCTCCGAGTAAGGTATACCGATAGTTTTGAAGACGAAAGAGGGGATGCCTTCTGGGGCATCCCCAAGCTTAGGTGCTTGAGTCTTCCTTGAATATTATCTTGGGGTGCCTTGGGCATCCCCAAGCATAGGGTCTTTCCACTCTTATTCTCCTCATATCGATATGTCACCCATAGCTTGAAAAGTCAATCATACAAAACTTAACGGAACTTTGTGAGATAGGTTAGTATGATAAAGAGTAAACCATTCACTTTGGTACCGTCAAATACAAGGTTCATAATTGTTCTCACACAATTCCTACTGTGCCATATCATTTCTACAATTTATATTGAGAAATATAAGCCATAGAAACTAGAAAACAAGTAAACTATGCAATGAACACAGAATCTGTCAGAAACAGAACAGTCTGTAATGATCTGAACACCAACCATACTTCTGCTACACCAAAAATTATGAAATAAATTGGTGGACGTGAGGAATTTGTCTATTAATCTTCTGAAAAAAGAATCAACTCAATCGCACTCTTCTGTAAAAAATGACAGCTAATCTCGTGAGCGCAAAGTTTGTGTTTTTTACAGCAAAATCACATTAACTTTCACCCAAGTCTTCCCAAAGGTCTTACTTGGCACTATATTGAAACAAAAGCTATAATACATGATTACTACAGTATCTTAATCATGATAACACACAAAAACAGTAAGGGTAAATATTGGGTTGTCTCCCAACAAGCGCTTTTCTTTAATGCCATTTAGCTAGGCCTGATGATTTCGATGATGCTCACATAAAAGATAAGAATTGAAACATAAACAGAGCATCATGAAGAATATGACTACCACATTTGAACCTAACCCACTTACTATGCCTAGGGATTTTGTGAGCACACAATTTATGGGAACAAGAATCAACTAGCATAGGAAGGCAAAACAAGTATAACTTCAAAACTTTAAGCACATAGAGAGGAAACTTGATATTATTGCAACTCCTACAAGCATGTATTCCTCCCTCATAACAATTTTCAGTAGCATCATGAATGATTAATATAACCAACACATAAAGCATTCTGTTCATGATCTACAAGCATACAAATTTTACTAGTCTTCACATAAGCAAAAAATTTCTCGTTCGGAATAGTGGGAGCAAACTTCTTCTAAATACACTTTAGATGATAGTATTATTCATACTCCAAAAGATATAAGTGAAGTTCATGTAGAATTCTACAATTAATATAGACTAACTAATATCCAAGCTCAAAATATATAAGTGAAGCACACGAATCATTCTATAAAACCATACTCAAAAGATTTAAGTGAAGCACAAAGAGCAATTCTATAAGATCATACTTAAAAGATATAAGTGAAGCACATGAAGCATTCTATAAACCAATGAAGGGCTATCTCATACTAGCATGGTTCTTAAAGGAAAATAAAAAACAAAAAGGACACAAATTATGTGAACAAAACAAAAACCGAGGTATACCGATAATTGTTGAAGAAGAAAGATGGGATGCCAACCGGGGCATCCCCAAGCTTAGATGCTTGAGTATCCTTAGAATATTTACTTTTGGTGCCTTGGGCATCCCCAAGATTGAGCTCTTTCCTCTCTTTATTCTTCTCACATCGGTAACTCCTCGTTCTTTGAACACTTCATCCACACAAATATTTAACAAAAACTTTGTGAGATCCGTTAGTATAATAAAGCAAATCACTACCTTTAGGTACTGTTTCAAACTCATTCCAATTTCATATTAGAACTATATCTACTGTATTCCAACTTCACCATGATTCATACCCCCAATACTACCCATAGATTCATCAAAATAAGCGAACAACTTATAAAAAACAGAATCTGTCAAAAACAGGACAGTCTGTAGTAATCTGGAAGTTTAGTAAACTTATGTAACTCCAAAAAATTCTAAAATACATATAAAAAATTGAAAAATTTGTACATAAGTAATGTGCAAAAAGTTTCATACCCATTTGACTTTCCAGTAAAAAATGTAAAATCACACGCTCCAGCCAAAGTTTATGTTTTTGTACTGCACATAGTAAACAAGCAATCTAATCATCCTAAAACCGAAGCTTGGCACATTATTCTTATAATACAATGGATATATACAATGGGATAATTATTTTCAGAGAATCTTCCATGATTTTTTTACATTGTTTACATGAGCATGAACACAAGTGCTCAAGGTCGACCCTCATTTCTTCAATGCATAATGTTCCAATCACTTCTCTTATTGAAAAACTTTTAGGCATGAGAGGCAAGTAATTTTTTTGTATTTTCATTCTTTAATTTTTTTTATGTTTCACCCACAACTAAACAGAAACAAAAAAGGAAAAATAAAATCTACTTAGTGACGAAAGCAAACAAGCACACACGAGAATATCGACCCCACGCTATTGCTCCCCGCCAACGGCGGCAGAAAAGAGCTTCATAATCCCCAAGTGCAGGGAATCATCGTAGCAATTCCCAAAGGTGGAAGTGATAAGTATGGAGTGTCGAACCCACAAGGAGCTAAAGGTCAGATCAATATTCTCTCACGCCCTATCTGCCACTAATACGACTCTACGTACACCGAACCTTTGCTTCCAACTAGAATCGAGAAATAAAACTATGTTGTGGGTATGAAGAGCATAACTTTGCATGATATCGGAGAGCTAAAATATAAAAGTAGGTGTTGTTATCATAATGTTAGAATATATTACTAAATATTATAAATAGCGAGTGTGGAATAATGATGGATCAGCGTGCGGAATTGTCTTAGGCAATTGTTAACAAGACCGGTGGTCATCATTGGAATTTCATATGAGGGAGAGGCATAAGCTAACATACTTTCTCTTCTTGGATCATATGCACTTATGATTGGAACTCTACCAAGCATCCACAACTACTAAAGATCATTAAGGTAAATCCCAACCATAGCATTAAAGCATCAAGTCCCCTTTATCCCACACACAACAACCCCCTTACTGTTTATGCTTCTGTCACTCAAGCAACCCACTATAAGCGAATCATGAACGTACTACAACACCCTACAGCGGGAATCCCTCACGCTTGCGCGACACGGAGGGCACAATAGGACAGCACCAAAATAAAACATACAACTCGTACCAATCTAGATCATTGATCAACCCAAATACAAAGGATATCTACTCAAAACATCATAGGATGGCAACACATCATTGGATCATAATATGTGGCATAAAGCACCATGTTCAAGTAGGGATTATAGCAGGGTGTGGGAGAGTGGACCGCGTAAAAGAGATGAGGATGGTGATGTTGATGAAGACGATCACCGCGGCGATGATTCCCCTCTCGATGGCACTCCGGCGCCACCGAGAGAGAGGAGGAGAGGTTCTCACCCTTGTGCTTCCTCCTCCATGGCCTCCCCTGGATGGGGAGAGATTCTCCCTCTGCTCCTTGGCCTTCATGGTGATGATGGCCCCTCCGGGATCCTCCTCCATGGGCTCCGGTGATGATGGCCCCCTCCGGAAGGGTGCCAGAGAGGGCCTAGATTGATTTCTCATGGCTACAGAGGCTTGCGGCGGCGGAACTTCCGATCTAGGTTAATTTCTGGAGGTTTGGGTATTTATAGGAGAGGTTGGCGTCGAGAACAAGTCAGGGGCCCCACAGGTAGTCCACGAGGCACATGGGGCGTCTAGGGGGGTGGGCGGGCCCCCACCCTCATGGGGCCCACGGGACTCCCCTCCGGTAGATTTTTGTTCCAGTATTTTTTATATTTTCCAGGAAAATTCTCCGTTGATTTTCATCGCATTCCGAGAACTTTTATTTCTGCACAAAAACAACACCACGGTAGTTCTGCTGAAAACAGCGTCAGTCCAGGTTAGTTCTACTCAAATCATACCAAAATCATATAAAACTATTGTAAACATGGCACGAATACTTCACAAATTATAGATACGTTGGAGACGTATCATGCTCCGCTAGGTGAAAGGCGTGTTGCAGGAGCAGAAGCCGATGTTTTGAATGTCTCACAAGCTCGATTTGATGACTACTCGATAGTTCTGTGTGCCACGCTTTATGGCTTAGAACTAGGACTTCAAAGACGTTTGAGCGTCATGGAGCATATGAGATTTCCAAGAGTTGTAGTTAATATTTCAAGCAAATGCACGGGTTGAGAGATATGAAGTCTCCAACAAGTTCTATAGCTGCAAGATGGAGGCGAACAGTTCTGTCAGTGAACACATACTCAAAATGTCTGGTGATAACCCACAAGTATAGGGGATCGCAACAGTTTTCGAGGGTAGAGTATTCAACCCAAATTTATTGATTCGACACAAGGGAAGCCAAAGAATATTCTAAAGTATTAGCAGCTGAGTTGTCAATTCGACCACACCGGGAATCTTAATATCTGCAACAAGGTATTTAGTAGCAAAGTAATATGATAGTAGTGGTAACGATAGCAAAAGGTAACGGTAGCAAAAGTAATATTTTTGGTGTTTTATAGTGATGATAACAGTAGCAACGGAAAAGTAAATAAGCGAAGAACAATATATGGAAAGCTCGTAGGCAATGGATCGATGATGGAGAATTATGCCAGATGCGATTCATCATGTAACAATCATAACCTAGGGTGACACAGAACTAGCTCCAATTCATCAATATAATGTAGGCATGTATTCCCAATATAGTCATATGTGCTTATGGAAAAGAACTTGCATGACAACTTTTGTCCTACCCTCCCGTGGCAGTGGGGTCCTATTGGAAACTAAGGGATATTAATGCCTCCTTTTAATAGAGTACCGGACCAAAGCATTAACACAAAGTGAATACATGAAGTCCTCAAACTACGGTCATCACCGGTAAGTATCCCGATTATTGTCACTTCGGGGTTAACAGATCATAACACATAATAGGTGACTATAGACTTGCAAGATAGGATCAAGAACTCTCATATATTGATGAAAACACAATAGGTTCAGATCTGAAATCATGGCACTCCGGCCCTAGTGACAAGTATTAAGCATAGCAAAGTCATAGCAACATCAATATCAGAACATAGTGGATACTAGGGATCAAACCCTCACAAAACTAACTCGATTACATGATAAATCTCATCCAACCCATCACCGTCTAGCTAGCCTATGATGGAATTACTCACACACGGCGGTGAACATCATGAAATTGGTGATGGAGGAAGGTTCATGATGACGATGGCGACGGATTCCCCTCTCTGGAGCCCCGAACGGACTCCAAATCAGCCCTCCCGAGAGAGTTTAGGGCTTGGTGGCGGCTCTGTATCATAAAACATGATGAATCCTTCTCTCTAGGTTTTTTCTCCCCGAAAGTGAATATATGGAGTCAAGGTTGAGGTCGGTGGAGCGTCAGGGGGCCCACGAGGCAGGGGGCGTGCCCCCACCCTCGTGGACACGTGGAGGCCCCCTGACATGGATCTTCCTTCCAGTATTTTTTATATATTCAAAAATAATTCTCCGTTGATTTTCAGGTCATTCCGAGAACTTTTATTTCTGCACAAAAATAACACCATGGCAATTCTGCTGAAAACATCATCAGTGCGGGTTAGTTCCATTCAAATCATGCTCCGTTGATTTTCAAGTTATTCCGAGAACCTTAGTTTCTACACAAAAATAACACCATGGCAATTCTACTGAAAACAACGTCAGTCCGGGTTAGTTCCATTCAAATCATGCAAGTTAGAGTCCAAAACAAGGGCAAAAGTGTTTGGAAAAGTAGATACGACGGAGACGTATCAACTCCCCCAAGCTTATACATTTGCTTGTCCTCAAGCAATTCAGTTGATAAACTGAAAGTGATAAAGAAAAACTTTTACAAACTCTATTTGCTCTTGTTGTTGTAAATATGTGAAGCCAGCATTCAAGTTTTCAGCAAAGATTATGGACTAACCATAGTCACAATAACATTTAGGTCTCATGTTTACTCATATCAATGGCATAATCAACTAGCGAGCAATAATAATAAATCTCGGATGACAACACTTTCTCAAAACAATCATGATATGATATAACAAGATGGTATTTCGCTAGCCCTTTCTGAGACCGCAAAACACTTTCTCAAATCAATTCAAGTCTACAATATAAAGAGAGAGGCATAACACTAACACCGGCTCCAAGATCACATAAAGCAGTTTTAACATAGTTTCTTTTAATGGAGGATGGTATAGTTGGTACTCCGGGATCTCCTAGTTTCTTAGGTATTCCACCCTTAAAAGTATAATTAGCAAGCATGGTGGAAATTTCAGATTCCGGTATTTTTCACAATTTCTTTCATATACTTAGCATAAGGATTCATTTTAAGCATATCAGTCAAGCGCATACGCAAAAAGATAGGTCTAATCATTTCAGCAAAGCGCTCAGAATCGTCATCATCCTTTTTCTTGGATGGTTTGGGAGAAAATGGCATGGGTTTCTGAACCCATGGTTCTCTTTCCTTACCATGCTTCCTAGCAACAAAGTCTCTCTTATCATAATGTTGATTCTATGATTGTGGGTTATCAAGATCAACATCAGGTTCAATTTCTACATCATTATTATTGCTAGGTTGAGCATCAACATGAACATCGTCATTAACATTATCACTAGGTTCATGTTCATTACCAGATTGTGTTTCAGCATCAGAAATAGAAATATCATTGGGATTCTCTGGTGTGTCTACAGCAGGTTCACTAGAAGCATGCAAAGTACTATCGTTTTTCTTTTTCTTCCTTTTAGAAGGACTAGGTGCATCAATATTATCTCTCTGAGAATCTTGCTCAATTCTCTTAGGATGGCCCTCAGGATACAAAGGTTCCTGAGTCATTTTACCACCTCTAGTCATAACTCTTCTTACTATTTAATTCATTGAGCAAATCATTCTGAGCTCTAAGTACTTGTTCTACTTGAGTGGTAACCATAGAAGCATGTTTACTAATAAGTTTAAGTTCACCTTTAACATTAGCCATATAATCACTCAAGTGTTCAATCATATAAGCATTATGTTTTAATTGTCTACCAACATAAGCATTGAAGTTCTCTTGTTTAACAATAAAATTATCAAACTCATCTAAGCATTGGCTAGTAGACTTACAACGAGGAATATCACCTTCATCGAATCTATAGAGAGAATTTACCTTTACTACCTATGTCGGGTTATCAATACCATGTGTTTCCTCAATAGGTGATGGATTAAAACCATGCATTTCTTCAACGGGCGGTAAATTAAGACCATGTATTTCCTCAATAGGAGGTCAATTCTTAACATCTTCAGCTTTTATACCTTTTTCCTTCATAGATTTCTTTGCCTCTTGCATATCTTCAGGACTGAGAAATAGAATACCCCTTTTCTTCGGAGTTGGCTCAGGAGTTGGTTCAGGAATTGGATCAGGAAGTGTCCAATTATTTTCATTAGTCAACATATTATTCAATAGAATTTCATCTTCATCTGTTGTTCTTTCCCTGAAAACACAACCAGCACAACTATCCAGGTAGTCTCTGGAAGCATCAGTTAGTCCATTATAAAAGATATTAAGTATTTCATTTTTCTTAAGAGGATGATCAGGCAAAGCATGAAGTAATTGGAGAAGCCTCCCCCAAGCTTGTGGGAGACTCTCTTCTTCAATTTGCACAAAATTATATATTTCCCTTAAAGCAGCTTGTTTCTTATGAGTAGGGAAATATTTAGCAGAGAAGTAATAAATCATATCCTGGGGACTACACACACAACCAGGATCAAGAGAATTAAACCATATCTTAGCATCACCCTTTAATGAGAACGGAAATAATTTAAGGATATAGTAATAGCGAGTTTTCTCATCATTAGTGAACAGGGTGGCTATATCATTTAATTTAGTAAGATGTGGCACAACAATTTTAGATTCATAGCCATAGAAAGGATCAGATTCAACTAAAGTAATTATCTCAGGGTCAACAGAGAATTCATAATCCTTATCAGTAACAAAGATAGGTGAAGTAGCATAAGCAGGATCATATTTCATTCTAGCATTCAAAGTTTTTTGTTTCAGCTTAGCTAATAGTTTCTTAAGATCACTTCTATCATTGCAAGCTAGAAAATCTCTAGCAGTTTCTTCATCCATAACATAGCCCTCAGGAACAACAGGTAATTCGTATCTAGGGGGAGAATCTTCATCATCACTTTCATCAATATTATCAGTTTCAATAATTTCATTCTCTCTAGCCCTAGGAAGTTGTTCATCAAGAAATTCACCAAGTGGCACAGTAGTATCAAGCATAGAAGTAGTTTCATCATAAGTATCATGCATAGCAGAAGTGGCATCATCAATAACATGCGACATATCAGAATTAATAGCAGAAGCAAGTTTAGGTGTCGCAAGCTTACTCAAAACAGAAGGTGAATCAAGTGCAGAGCCAGATGGTAGTTCCTTACCTCCCCTCGTAGTTGAGGGATAAATCTTGGTTCTTGGATCTTTTAAGTTCTTCATAATGATAAGCAAATCTAAATCCCAAGTGACTCAGAGAATAGAGTTATGCTCCTCGGCAACGGCACCAGAAAATAGTCTTGATAACCCACAAGTATAGGGGATCGCAACAGTTTTCGAGGGTAGAGTATTCAACCCAAATTTATTGATTCGACACAAGGGGAGCCAAATAATATTCTCAAGTATTATCAGCTGAGTTGTCAATTCAACCACACCTAGAAACTTAATATCTGCAGCAAGGTATTTCGTAGCAAAGTAATATGATAGTAGTGGTAATGATAGCAAAAGGTAAAGGTAGCAAAATTAATATTTTTGGTGCTTTATAGTGATGATAACAGTAGCAACGGAAAAGTAAATAAGCAAAGAACAATATATGGAAAGCTCATAGGGAATGGATCGGTGATGGAGAGTTATGCCGGATGCGGTTCATCATGTAACAGGCATAACCTAGGGTGACACAGAACTAGCTCCAGTTCATCAATGTAATGTAGGCATGTATTCCGAATATAGTCATACGTGCTTATGGAAAAGAACTCGCATGACATCTTTTGTCCTACCCTCCCGTGGCAGCGGGGTCCTATTGGAAACTAAGGGATATTAAGGCCTCCTTTTAATAGAGTACCGTACCAAAGCATTAACATATAGTGAATACATGATCTCCTCAAACTACGGTCATCACCGGTAAGTATCCCGATTATTGTCACTTCGGGGTTAACGGATCATAACACATAATAGGTGACTATAGACTTGCAAGATAGGATCAAGAACTCTCATATATTGGTGAAAACATAATAGGTTCAGATCTGAAATCATGCCACTCGGGCCCTAGTGACAAGCATTAAGCATAGCAGAGTCATAGCAACATCAATCTTAGAACATAGTGGACACTAGGGATCAAACCCTAACAAAACTAACTCGATTACATGATAAATCTCATCCAACCCATCACCGTCCAGCAAGCCTGAATTACTCACACACGGCGGTGAGCATCATGAAATTGGTGATGGAGGAAGGTTGATGATGATGATGGCGATGAATTCCCCTCTCCGGAGCCCCGAACGGACTCCAGATCAGCCCTCCCAAGAGAGTTTAGGGTTTGGCGGCGGCTCCGTATCGTAAAATGTGATGAGTCCTTCTCTTTGGTTTTTTCTCCCCAAAAGTGAATATGTGGAGTCAAGGTTGAGGTCGGTGGAGCGTCAGGGGGCCCACGAGGCAGGGGGCGCGCCCCCACCCTCGTGGAGAGGTGGAGGCCCCCCTGACATGGATCTTCCTTCCAGTATTTTTTATATATTCCAAAATAATTCTCCGTTGATTTTCAGGTCATTTTGAGAACTTTTATTTCTGCACAAAAATAACACCATGGCAATTCTGCTGAAAATACCGTCAGTCCGGGTTAGTTCCATTCAAATCATGCAAGTTAGAATCCAAGACAAGGGAAAAAGTGTTTGGAAAAGTAGATACGATGGAGATGTATCATCTGGGTAATATAATCACTTGACTCAGCTGGGAGTTGATCTTCCAGTTGATTGTGTTATTGGCAGAGTTCTTCAATCACTGCCAATAAGCTACAAAGGCTTCGTGATGAACTATAATATGCAAGGGATGAGCAAAACAATTCCCGAGCTCTTCGCAATACTTAAGGCTGGGGAGGTAGAAATCAAGAAGGGACGTCAAGTGTTGATGGTTAACAAGACCACTAGTTTCAAGAAAAAGGGCAAAGGAAATGTAACACCCACAATGCGGTTGTATCTCCCATGTGTCGAGGCACGACTTAGAGGCATAGCCACATTGTAGTTTAGTCGCAAGTGGGGTAATCTTCACACAATCCCATGTACTGAATAAGAAAGGCATAAAGAGTTGGCTTACAATCGCCACTTCACACAATACACAAATAATTCATACATCATCCAAATACACTCAAAGACCGACTACGGTCAAATCCAACAGAAAAGGGAAGATAAACCCCAAATTCTAGATCCCCGATCATCCCAACTGGGCTCCACTACTGATCAACCAAAAAAGACACAAAACAACAATCAAGATCTTCATCGAGCTCCCACTTGAGTTTAGTGGCATCAACTACACTGGTATCCTCGGCACCTGCAACTGTTTGGAAGTATCCGTGAGTCACGAGGACTCTGCCATCTCACACCCGCGAGATCAAGACTATTTTATCTTATGGATAGGGTAAGGTAAGGAGGTGGAGCAGCAACAAGCACTAAGCATATATGGTGGCTAACATACGCAAATAAGAGCGAGAAGTGAAGCAACGCAACGGTCGAGAAGATAGAAGTGATCCTGAAGCTACTTATGTTCAAGCATAACACAAGACCATGTTCACTTCCCGGACTCCGACAAAAAGAGACCATCACGGCTACACATGCGGTTGATTCATTTTAACTAAGTTAAGTGTCAAGTTCTCTACAACCGGATATTAACAAATTCCCGTATGCCACATAACCGTGGGCATGACTTTCAAAAGTTTAAACCCTGCTGGGGTGTCCCAACTTAGCCCATCACAAGCTCTCATGGTTAAATGAAGGATATTCCTTCTCCTGGAAAGACCCGATCAGTCTCGGAATCCAGGTTACAAGACATTTCAACAATGGTAAAAAAAGACCAGCAAAGCCGCCCGATGTGTCGAAAATCCCGATAGGAGTCGCACGTATCTCGTTCTCAGGACACACCGGATAGGTCAAGCTACGAGTAAAACTAGCCCTCAAGTCACGCCGAGGTGGCCCCGCCGGTTGCCCGGTTCGGACCAACACTTAGAGAAGCACTGGCCTGGGGGGTTAAAATAAAGATGACCCTCGGGCTTGCGAAAACCCAGGGGAAAGTTATAGGTTGTTAGGCAAATGTAAAACCAAGGTTGGGCCTTGCTGGAGGAGTTTTATTCAAAGCGAACTGTCAAGGGGTTCCCATAACACCCAACCGCATAAGGAACGCAAAATCAAGGAACATGACACTGGTATGACGGAAACTAGGGCGGAAAGAGTGGAACAAAACACCAGGCATAAGGCCGAGCCTTCCACCCTTTACCAAGTGTATAGATGCATTAATTAAATAAGAGATATTGTGATATCCCAACATATCCATGTTCCAACATGGAACAAACTTCAACTTCACCTGCAACTAACAACGCTATAAGAGGGGCTGAGCAAAAGCCGTAACATAGCCAAACAACGGTTTGCTAGGAAGGTGTGTTAGAGGCTTGACATGGCAATATGGGAGGCATGTTATAACAAGTGGTAGGTAGCATGACATAGTGGTAGAACGAACAACTAGCAAGCATAGATAGAAGTGATTTCATGGGTATGGTCATCTTGCCTGAGATCCCGCAAGAAAGAAGAATGAGTCCATGAAGAAGACAAACGGGCGTAGTCAAAAGGATCCTCACAATCGCAACGTTACCAGAACTAACAAGAAGAAGCAACACCGGAAAGGAGCAAACAACATGGTAAACAACCAAACGTAAACATGGCATGATGCACAATCAAGTATGATGCATGTCCGGTTTAATGAAACATGGCATGGCAAAGTGCAACAAACAATACTACAAATTAAGTGGAGCTCAATATGCAACGAATTTCATATTGACGAAACACCACATGACTTATTTAGTTCTCTCCCGGTTATGTACCCAACAATATCAAATGTTTTTAAACATGGCAAGAGGTGAAGCATAATAAAACTACCTATCTTGGCAAGTTTAAATGAGGCCAGAAACAACAACAATTCCGGAAAAACCTCATATGTAAATTTTTAGAGTTGGTATTGTTCTACCTAAACCATATTTTAGAGTTGTTAACCATGCAAAGTAAGTACATCATGTTAATCTATGCATTTTTCTACCCCATTTACATATAAAGATTATTAAATTTGGAGGTACGGTTAATTAGTTATGAAATAAAACATATTAACATGGCATTTGCAAAATAAACACAAACATCATTTTAAACATTTTAAACATGTATGAAAGTTGGATATTATTAATCTGCACAAAATTCTATGCATTTTACATATAAAGTTTGTTTTAATATGATGCATGGTTATTTAGGTGTGAGCATTTTAAAATGATGGCAATTTTCTGTAATTATGCATGTAAAGGAAAATTTTAGCAAAATCGTCCAAGGGAAAAAACGTCCATGGTCTGAAACTGTCTAGCCCAACAAGCACAAGAGAGGGGCTGGGCGCTGCTCACCATGGGCCAGGCCCAGTTCGGTGGGAGGCTCCAGAGGCGCTGGGCCTTGGATAGCGGGCAAGGAGGCGGCCCACGCGGCAGGACGCGGTCAACGTGCGACGAGCGGGGCGGACGTCGGGATTCGACGGGGACGGGTAAAGAAGCTCCAGCGGCGACGCTCCCGCGATGCGGGGAACGGCGGGGAGGCCGGGAATAGGTGCGGGGCGGCGGATCCGACCTCGGGGCACCAGATCCGGTCGGCGGCGAGGCCAAACGGCAGGAGGCTCGGATCACCACCGGCGGTGCGACCTGCGTGGGAGAGAGAGGGAGAGGTAGGGAGGAGAGGGGTAGGTCAGAGAGGAGGGAGAGAGATGGCACATCGGCGTCGGGCATGCCTGCTGGGGTCACCGGTGGCGGCTCCGGTGGCCGGAGAACTCCGGCGAGCACGACGCGGCGACAGGGTCGAGCGGGAGACGCGGTTGCTGCCGGATCGGGAGATCTCTCGCACGGGGAGCTGGGACGTGAGGGCGGCAGCGGCTCGGGCCTGTGTCAGCCCGGGGCGGGCTCCGCGCAGGCTCGGGCGGGCCGCGGTGAAGTTGGGCGCGGGGAGGACGCGTGGAGGCTTCCGATTGGCTACGCGCGATAGCTGGTAGCGGCGCGGCCTATGTGACGGCGCCAAGTGGCAGAGAGGAGGTGTCGGCGCCGGATTACGAGGAGAAGGTGGGGGTGGTGGCGACTGATGATTTGGGGCACTGAATTCGAGGACGGGGGTTAGCTGCTTCCCAAAATGGCAAGGGGGAGGTTTAAATAGGAAAGGGGGGCTAGGATTAGGGTTAGGAGGGGTTTGGAGGTGTTTCCGGACCTCCGATCGTGATCCGATGGTTCCGGTCGGAAGGGGGTTTGGTGGGCTGGTTTAGAGTGGGAGTGGGCTGTGCATAGGAGGTTGGGCTGAGATGAGAGGGAAGGAGTGCAGCCCGGCAACTGTTTTTGGAGACTGAAAATGTCCGACGATAGACCGGCTATGCTGCCGCTATAGTTATCCATTGGGGCATCAAACGGACTCCGAATGCAATGAAACTTGGCAGGCGGCCTACCTACAACATAACAAGACCGCACGCCAACTCTCATCCCATTCCGAGAATATTTTCCAGCCACTTATAAAATACTATTTCGGACATGCCGCGGGAGCATGCAAGTGTGTCTGGGCTCAGAACGGACAACGGAAAGAACTGGGAGACCTGGACGACTGCAAGTTTTGAAAACATGATGATGCAATGCACATGATGACATGGCAAGATGCAACACGCAAGCAAATGACATGGCAACAATGCGCATAGCTAGAAGACACCTGGCGCAATGGTCTTGGGGCGTCACAACACTCCACCACTACAAGAGGATCTCGACTCGAGATCTAGGATGGCACCAGAGAGAAACGGATGAGGAAGAGAAGAGGTAAAACTAAGTTGCTTCTTGGACAAACGAGTGAAACCACGAACCTTGAGAGGTTGAAAAAATTGAAAGAAAGAAAAACAACAAAGATGAACAAAGTTGGAAACAATCCATTAGAAAAGAGGAACAAGGAACATTACGGGAACCTTGTAGGTTGAAAGACATAAGAAGAGGGTTGCAATGGTCAGGAAGTACATGCAAGCACTCCGGATGAAACGAGATGTACAAGGAACGATAAAGATCAATTACGACAACACTCCGGTTAAAACAAGATAGAGAAGGAATAAGAATGATATAATTTGGGCAGCACTCTGATTGTAAATGGATGGAATTAGAATCATGAACTTGACAAGATGAGAGGGTACTTGATGAAATCAACAACACACTGCCTTCGGAACAAATGAATGGAAAGCTAGATGGTTGGAAAGAAAAGAACGGAGAAGACGAATGACAACTCTCGCAAATAAAATTGAAAGAGCATGCTTACGAAGAAAAGGTTTAACGGAGTTGTTGGAAAATCAACCACGAAAAGAACAAGCTTGTAGTGGGCTTATGGAGAACATCTCAAAAGTATGAGGTGAAATTCTGCCACTAATGGAAATAATAGATTGGATTGAGGTTAATAAGGAGATGAGAACTCCTTTCCCGAGAGGATAGGAGAAAAACTTGGATCATTGATAGACACCACAATAAGCAACATTCCTTAGGGAAGGCTTTAGGTGAAATCTAAACCAAGATAACTCCAGCAAAAGGATTGATTGGTTGAAAAGATCTCTTGAGCGAAGGGAAAATGATGGATTTAAATATGTCATTCCAGACAACTTGTTAATCATGAAACACGAAGGGAAATTGTCGAGAGTGACATAACACCACCTCAAAAGATAAGATAGGAAGAACTGCACTTTGGAATGCAAGATGAAGAATGCTTGAACTCCTCAAAACAAAACATGTGTTGAGCACCATGCTTATTTTAGGGTATAGCTAGGTGGATCTTATAACTCCGAGAAAAATCTTGAAGAACAAATGAAGACTGAAAGGAAACCTTGACGAACCACCATGTAGAGCCTCCATGAAGAACTACAGTAATAAAAGGATGATAAAAAAGAAAGAGAAGTTGAGAACACCAGGTGAAGCCTTGCAATGATTTAGATGGATCTTCGTGACGAGATCATGCGAAAAACTTGGAACTCCGGAAAAGAAAAGATGAAGCATCTCGAACCGAGAAATGTGACATGATGAAGAACTCTGGAAAGAAGAAACTAGATCACTCAGATGAAACAATAATAAGAATTACATTATGCGTATCCTTCATAAATTTGGATTGATGACAAGCAACGGATTTGGCATACTACTTATTCTCGTAGAAAGGATTGGGGAAATACATAGCACAAACTTGAGAAGGTCTTCGATGAACCACCAGTAGGATTGAAACAACGAATAAATTGATATGAAAAGAAAGGAAGAGAAATCTTGAACAAACCACCGTAAGAATTGAAAAGGAACATATCAAAGGCACAATTCACCGGGAAGAATTGGAAAACGAATGAAGATACTTGAAGGAATTTAGCTACATGAGAACGAATAGATCATGAGCTGATTAGAGAATACTTGAGTGATGCACCGGTAAGATTTAGAGAATGAGAGCTGAAAGCTGAGAATGAATAAACCCGAAATGATGGCCTTCGGAGAATCAAACTGAAAAGACTTATGAATTGCTCCTGAGGGGTGGAAAGAATTCTCACAATCGAAAACAATTATGAGAGGCTGGCATCAAGCTTGAACTTCACATCTTTGGAAGAACGGGTAAGAATTTAAGAGGAATTCTTCTTCGGTCTTCGAAATCCGAGAATGACGACGAGAAACACCACCATGAATTGTTGAGATACTCAGGGATGAAAATTAGAAAGGTTGAACCGACGATGAAAAGAATTTGAAAGATCTTAGAGAAAGACATTTGACTAATAACAAATCATTCTTACGTCAAACTTTGAAATGAATTTGCAAATAACTCCGGAAAAATTAGAAGAGTCAGGTAAGATCCTGGAAAAAGACCTGTGGGTTAGGGCCCATTCAAAAGAAAACACCGTTGAGCGATTTAAAAGAGAGATTGCACTGGTTGAATTAAATGGCTTGAATGAGATAGCCACCTCGAAATTGATTAAACGGATTGAGAATGGAAATGTGAATCTTATGATATATCTTCGGCACTTCGGATATGAATAGAGAGAGATGAACGATTAAGAGGTGCACCGGCATGAGAAAACATTTGAAACGAGAAAAAAGATATGATCGACACAGCTTGAATTGAATCCATCTGAGAAGAAAAGAATGAAGAATAATTAGCTTGAAGCTTCCTTAGCATCTTCATGAGAATCACCAGGTAAGAACATTGAAGGAAAAGGATGAAGAGTCTTCACATGAATGAAATTGATACTTGATTAAGAAATTTGAGTCCTTGAAGAAACAAAGGGTGGGAGGGCAGGAAAAAGAAAGACAACTTGGGATGGATCAAACAAACACCGTTGGGAAGAACTGATAATTGATCTTATGGATGGGGAGAATGATGGGATCATCTCGAAGAGAAGCACGCCGGTTGGAAAAAGAAATGGGATGACAAACTCGAAGATCAAGAAGGATTAGTATTCACATAGGAATATGAGAACACCGCTTAAGGAAGGTATGAAATCTACATTTGACATTGAAGCAACTCGAATACCACAAACCAAAACAAAAACAAAATATTGGCTTGCAAAATAAGGCAGAAACAAACATATGATAGGTCCCATATTGTATCATGTGTCTGTTGGAAAGATATCCTACGTGATACTTGAATTCCCACTTATAAACTCCCGAAACTTTCTGGTTATGCAATCAGGTGTTGGGGATACATGGGAAGCATAATATCTCACCCAAACTAACAATCCCTACCTCCAGTTGTATCCATCCTTCAACACATAACCAAGAAATCTTTAGAAATCGTGTACCTCAACCTTCAAAAAACATCCGTTATACGAGTTATGGCAATACTCCTGAACTCCCGCCCCAGTAATGGGTGGCGTCGAGGTTATCTCACCAACAACTGCATAAAAGAGATTTTTGATGTCGGCAAACTCCGATATTCCAGAACTGCAACAATAAAATTTTGATGACAACACCTCAGAGCTCAACTCCCCGGGACACTGCCACAACCCCTAAATGTCGGGAGGCACCAAGAACAATGTTCTCGTCACAAGAATATCAGAACGACCCCCAAGATACCCGCGTGATCCTAATTTTTTTTGTGAAAAACTGAGGAGAGGAAAGACAAAACTTCTATGTCAGGAGACCTCACCAGAGCGATGAAGGGACTGAGGCATAAAAAGAATCCTACTCTCCGATATATATAATCCTAAGACTCAAAACATTTTGTTCTAGACTAAACAACGTCAGCGATTCGATCAAGCAGGGGGCTCCTAAGTCGGGGATGGCTCTGATTACCAACTTGTAACACCCACAATGCGGCTATATCTCCCACGTGTCGAGGCACGACTTAGAGGCATAGACGCATTGTAGTTTAGTCGCGAGTGGGGTAATTTTCACACAATCCCATGTACTGAATAAGAAAGGGATAAATCGTTAGCTTACAATCGCCACTTCACACAATACACAAATAAT
Organism: Triticum aestivum; assembly: GCF_018294505.1. Taxonomy (NCBI): domain Eukaryota; kingdom Viridiplantae; phylum Streptophyta; class Magnoliopsida; order Poales; family Poaceae; genus Triticum; species Triticum aestivum. The sequence continues at coordinate 458,289,755 of NC_057803.1, forward strand.
TCATACATCATCCAAATACACTCAAAGACCGACTACAGTCAAATCCAACAGAAAAGGAAGATAAACCCCAAATGCTAGATCCCCAATCGTCCCAACTGGGCTCCACTACTGATCAACCAAAAGAGACAGAAAACAATGATCAAGATCTTCATCGAGCTCCCACTAGAGTTCGGTAGCATCACCTACACTAGTATCCTCGGCACCTACAACTATTTGGAAGTATCCCTGAGTCACGAGGAATCAGCAATCTCACACTCGCGAGATCAAGACTATTTAAGCTTATGGGTAGGGTAAGGTAAGGAGGTGGAGCTGCAGCAAGCACTAAGCATATATGGTGGCTAACATACGCAAAGAAGAGCGAGAAGAGAAGTGACGTCATGGTCGAGAAGCTAGAAGTGATCAAGAAGTGATCCTGAAGCTACTTACGTTCAAGCATAACACAAGACTGTGTTCACTTCCCAGACTCCACCGAAAAGAGACCATCACGGCTACACACCCGGTTGATTCATTTTAATGAAGTTAAGTGTCAAGTTCTCTACAACCGGATATTAACAAATTCCTGTCTGCCACATAGCTGTGGGCACGACTTTCAAAAGTTTAAACCCTGCAGAGGTGTCCCAACTTAGCCCATCACAAGCTCTCAGGGTCAATGAAGGACATTCCTTCTCCCGAAAAGACTCGATCAGTCTCGGAATCCCGGTTACAAGACATTTCGACAATGGTAAAACAATACCAGCAAAGTCGCCCGATGTGTCGATAATCCTTATAGGAGTCGCAAGTATCTCGTTCTCAGGACACACCGGATAGATCAAGCTACGAGTAAAACCAGCCCTCAAGTTGCCCCGAGGTAGCCCCGCAAGTTGCCCGGTTCGGACCAACACTTAGAGAAGCACTGGCCCGGGGGGGTTAAAATAAAGATGACCCTCAGGCTCGCGAAAACCCAAGGTAAAGTTATAGGTTGTTAGGCAAATGTAAAACCAAGGTTGGGCCTTGCTGGAGGAGTTTTATTCAAAGCAAACTGTCGAGGGGTTCCCATAACACCCAACCGTGTAAGGAACACAAAATCAAGGAACATAACACCGGTATGACGGAAACTAGGGCGGCATGAGTGGAACAAAACACCAGGTATAAGGCCGAGCCTTCGACCCTTTACCAAGTGTATAGATGCATTAATTAAATAAGAGATATTGTGATATCCCAACAAATCCATGTTCCAACATGGAACAAACTTCAACTTCACATGCAACTAACAACGCTGTAAGAGGGGCTGAGCAAAAGACATAACATAGCCAAACAATGGTTTGCTAGGAAGGTGGGTTAGAGGCTTGATATGGCAATATGGGAGGCATGTTCTAACAAGTGGTAGGTAGCGCGACATAGTGGTAGAACGAACAACTAGCAAGCAAAGATAGAAGTGATTTCAAGGGTATGTTCATCTTGCCTAAGATCCCGCAAGGAAGAAGAACGAGTCCATGAAGAAGACAAACAGACGTAGTCAAATGGACCCTCACAATCGCAATGTTACCGAAACTAACAAGAAGAAGCAACACCGGAAAGGAGCAAACCACATGGTAAACAACCAAGCATAAACATGGCATGATGCACAATCAAGTATGATGCATGTCCGGTTTAATGAAACATGGCATGGCAAAGTGCAACAAACAATACTACAAATTAAGTGGAGCTCAATATGCAACGAGTTGCATATTGACGAAACATCACATGACTTGTTTAGTTCTCTCCCGGTTATGTATCCAATAATATTAAATGTTATTAAACATGGCAAGAGGTGAAGCATAATAAAACTACCTATCTAGGCAAGTTTTAACTAAGGCCAGAAACAACAACAACAATTCCGAAAAAACCTCAGATGTAAATTTTTAGAGTTGGTATTGTTCTGCCCTAAACCATATTTTAGAGTTGTTAACCATGCAAAGTAAGTACATCATGTTAATCTACGCATTTTCTACCCCATTTACATATAAATATTATTAAATTTGGAGCTACGGTTAATTAGTTATGAAATAAAACATTTTAACATGGCATTTGCAAAATAAACACAAACAACATTTTAAACATGTATGAAAGTTAGATATTATTAATCTACACAAAATTATAAGCATTTTATATATAAAGTTTGTTTTAATAAGATGCATGGTTATTTAGGAGTGAGAATTTTAAAATGATGGCATTTTTCTGTAATTATGCATGTGAAGATTTTTTTTAGCAAAATCGTCCAAGGGGAAAATGTCCACGGGCTGAAACTGTCTAGCCCAAGAAGCACAAGAGAGGGGCTGGGCGGTGCTTATCGTGGGCCAGGCCCAGTTCGGTGGGAGGCTGCAGAGGCGCTGGGCCTTGGATAGCGGGCAAGGAGGCGGACCACGCGGCAGGACGCGGTCAACGTGTGACGAGCGGGACAGACGTCGGGATTCGACGGGGACAGGCAAAGCAACTCCGGATGCGATGCTCTGGCGACACGGGGAACGGCGGGGAGGCCGGGAACAGGTGCGGGGCGGTGGATCCGACCTCGGGGCACCAGATTCGGTCGGTGGCGAGGCCAAACTGCAGGGAGGGTCGGATCTCCATCGGCGACGCGACCTGCACGGGAGAGAGAGAGAGGGTAAGGCAGGGAGGAGAGGGGTAGGTCAGAGAGGAGGGAGAGCGATGGCATGGCGGCGTTGGGGCATGCCTGTTGGGGTCGCCGGTGGCGGCTCCGGTGGCCGGAGAACTCTGGCGAGCGCGAGGCGGCGGCGGGGTCGAGCGGGAGACGCGGTTGCTACTGGATCGGGAGCTGTCCCACATGGGGAGCTCGAATGTGAGCGCGGCGGTGGCTCAGGCCCGTCTCGGCCCGAGGCAGGCTCCGCGTGGGCTGCGGCGAAGTGGGGTGCGGGGAGGACGCGTGGAGGCTTCCAATTGGCTGCGCGCGACAGCTGGTAGCGGCGCGGCCTATGGGACGGCGCCAAGTGGCGGAGAGGAGGTGGACGGCGCCGGATTATGAGGAGAAGATGGGTGGTGGCGGCTGTTGATTTGGGGGCGCTAAATTCGAGGAGGGGGGGTTAGCTGCTGCCCAAAATGGCAAGGGGAGGTTTAAATAGGAAAGGGGGGCTATGATTAGGTTTAGGAGGGGTTTGGAGGTGTTTCTGTTCCTCCGATCGTGATTCGATGGTTCTGGTCGGAGGGGGGTTTGGTGGGCTGGTTTAGAGTGGGAGTGGGCTTTGAAGAGGAGGTTGGGCTGAGATGAGAGGGAAGGAGTGCAACCCGGCAACTGTTTTCGGAGACCGAAAATGTCTGACAATAGGCCGGCTATACTGCCGCTATAGTTATCCGTTGGGGCATCGAACGGACTCTGAATGCGATGAAACTTGGCAGGCGGCCTACCTACAACATAACAAGACCGCACACCAACCCTCATCCCATTCCAAGAATATTTTCCGGCCACTTATAAAATACTATTTCGGACATGCCTCGGGCGCGTGCAAGTGTGTCTGGGCTCAGAGTGGACATTGGAAAGAACTGGGAGACCCGGACGAATGCAAGTTTTGAAATAATGATGATGCAATGCACATGATGACATGGCATGATGCAACACGCAAGTGAATGACATGGCAACAACGCGCATAACTGGAAGACACCTGGCGCAACGGTCTCAGCGCGTCACAGGAAAGAAAGGGAACTTTAAGAAGAATGGCAAGCAAGTTGCCACTCACGGGAAGAAGCCCAAAGCTGGACCTAAGCCTGAAACTGAGTGCTTCTACTGCAATGGGACTAGTCACTGGAAGCAGAATTGCCCCCAAATACTTGGCGGATTAGAAGGATGGCAAAGTAAACAAAGGTATATTTGATATACATGTTATTGATGTGTACCTTACTAATGCTCGTAGTAGCGCCTCGGTATTTGATACTTGTTTGGTTGCTCATTTTTGTAATTCGAAACAGGAGTTACGGATTAAATGAAGATTGGCTAAGGACAAGGTGATGATGCACTTCGGGAATGGTTCCAAGGTCGATGTGATCGCGTTGGCACGCTACCTCTACATCTACCTTTGCGATTAGTTTTAGACCTAAATAATGTGGGGGAACGTAGCAAGAATTCAAAATTTTCCTACGTGTCACCAAGATCAATCTAGGAGATACTAGCAACAAGAGAGAGGGAGTGCATCTTCATACCCTTGAAGATTGCTAAGCGGAAGCGTTACAAGAACGCGGTTGGTGGAGTCGTACATGCAGCGATTCAGATCGCGGTGGATTCCGATCTAAGCGTCGAACAACGGTGCCTCCGCATTCAACACACATATAGCCTGAGGACGTTTCCTCCTTCTTGATCCAGCAAGGGGAGAGGAGAAGTTGAGGGAGAACTCCGACATCACAACGACATGGTGGTGATGGAGCTCGTGGTTCTCCGGCAGGGCTTTGCCAAGCGCTACGGAGGAGGAGGAGGTGTAGGAGAGGGGGAGGGGCTGCGCCAGGGGAAGGGTGTGGCTGCCCTCTCTCTCCCTCACTATATATAGGGCGAAGGGGGTGGAGGAGGTGCCCTAGGGTTCCCCAGGGGAGGGGCGGCGGCCACAGGGGACTCCCTAGATGAGTTTGGGCGCCCCCACCCCTAGGAAACTTGCCCCCCAAGCCGAGAGGGGTGGCTGCCCTAGGGGAGGCGCCCCCACCTCTCCAAGTTATGTGAGATGGGGTGGGAGGGGCGCTCAGCCCCTTAGTAGGCTGATGTGCCCCCTCCCCTTGGCCCATAAGCCCGCCAAACGCTTGCCGGGGCCTCCGAAACCCCTTTCGGACACGCTGGTCGTCACCCGGTACCCCCGGAACAATTCCGGACTCCAATACCCTTCGTCCAATATATCGATCTTCACCTCCGGACCATTCCGGAACTCCTCGTCACGTCCGAGATCTCATCTGGGACTCCGAAAAACCTTAGGTAACCACATACTATTTCCCATAACAACTCTAGCGTCACCGAACCTTAAGTGTGTAGACCCTACGGGTTCGGGAACAATGCAAACATGAACGAGACATCTCTCCGGCCAATAACCAATAGCGGGATCTAGATACCCATATTGGCTCCCACATGTTCCACGATGATCTCATCGGATGAACCACGATGTTGGGGACTCAATCAATCCCGTATATAATTCCCTTTGTCTATCGGTATGTTACTTGCCCGAGATTCAATCATCGGTATCCCCATACCTCGTTCAATCTTGTTACTGGCAAGTATCTTTACTCATTCCGTAACGCATGATCCCATGGCTAACTCCTTAGTCACATTGAGCTCATTATGATGATGCATTACCGAGTAGGCCTAGAGATACCTCTCCGTCATACGGAGTGACAAATCCCAGTCTCGATTTGTGTGCCAACCCAACAGACACTTTCGGAGATACCAGTAGTGCACCTTTATAGTCACCCAGTTACGTTGTGACGTTTGGTACACCCAAAGCATTCCTATGGTATCCGGTAGTTGCACAATCTCATGGTCTAAGGAAATGATACTTGACATTAGAAAAGCTTTAGCAAACGAACTTCACGATCTTGTGCTACGCTTAAGATTGGGTCTTGTCCATCACATCATTCTCCCAATGATGTGATCCCGTTATCAACAACATCTAATGTCCATGGTCAGGAAACCACGACCATCTATTGATCAACGAGCTAGTCAACTATAGGCTTACTAGGGACATATTACGATCTATGTATTCACACATGTATTACAATTTCCGGTTAATACAATTATAGCATGAACAATAGACAATTATCATGAACAAGGAAATATAATAATAACCATTTTCTTATTACCTCTAGGGCATATTTCCAACATTCTCCCACTTGCACTAGAGTCAATAATCTAGTTCACATCATTATGTGATTAACACTCATAGTTCACATCACGATGTGACTAACACCCAAAGAGTTTACTAGAGTCAATAATCTAGTTCACATCACCATGTGATTAACACTCAGTGATTTCTAGGGTTTGATCATGTTATGCTTACAAGAGAAGTGTCAGTGAACGGGTCTGCAACATTCAGATCCGTGTGTTCTTTGCAAATCTCGATTTCATTTTGTAGATGTTGCTACTATGCTCCACTTGGAGCTATTCCAAATGGTTGCTCCACTATACGTATCTGGTTTGCTACTCAGAGTCATCCGGATAGGTGTTAAAGCTTGCATCGACGTAACCCTTTACGCCGAACTCTTTATCACCTCCATAAACGAGAAACTTTTCCTTATTCCTAAGGACAATTTTGACCGCTGTCCAATGATCCACTCCCGGATCACTCTTGTACCCCCTTGCCAGACACGTGGCAAGGCACATTGCGGTACACAACATGGCATATCGTTTAGAGTCTATGGCTATGGCATAGGGGATGACTTTTGTCCTTTCTCTTTCTTCCGCCATGGTCGAGCTTCAAGTATTACTTCACACCTCACAACTCAGGCAAGAACTCCTTCTTTGACTGATCCATCTTGAACTCCTTCAAGACCATGTCAAGGTATGTGCCATGTGAAAGTCTTATCAGGCGTCTTGATCTATCTCAATAGATCTTGATACCCAATATGTAAGCAGTTTTACACATATCTTCCTTTGAAAAACTCCATTCAAACAACCCTTTATGCTTTCTAGAAATTCTACATAATTTCCGATCAACAATATGTCATCCATGTATACCTATCAGAAATGTTATAGTGCTCCCACTCACTTTCTTGCAAATACAAGTTTCTTGCAAACTTTGTATAAACCCAAATGCTTTGATCGCCTCATCAAAGTGTATGTTCCAACTCCGAGATGCTTGCTCCATTCCATAGAAGGATCGATGGAGTTTGAATACCTTTTAGCATCCTTAGGATTGACAAAAACCTTTTGGTTGCATCACATACAACCTTTCCTCACGGAAACCGTCAAGGAAACTTTGTTTTGACATCCATCTGTCTGATTTCGTAAATGAAAATGCAGCAACTTCTAACATAGTTCTAACAGACTTTAGCATCGCTATGATTGAGAGAGTCTCATCATAGTGAACTCCTTGAACTTGTCAGAAACTTCTTTGAGACAAGTCGAGCTTCAAAAATGGTGACATTAATTACCATCAACGTATGTCTTCTTCTTAAAGATCCATTTATTCTCAATGGCTTGCCGTTCATCGGGCAAGTCCACCAAAGTCCATACTGTGTTCTCATAAATGGATCCTATCTCGGATTTCATGGCTTCCAGCCATTTGTTGGAATTCGGGCCCACCATCGCTTCTTCGTAGCTCATAGGTTCATCGTTGTGCAACAACATGACCTTTAAGACAGGGTTACTACTCAGAAGTTGTACACACTCTTGTCGACCTATGATGTTTGATAGTAATTTGATCTGAAGCTTCATGATCATCATCGTTAGCTTTCTCCTCAACTGACGTAGTTGCCACAGAAACATCTTTCTATGCTGCGCTACTCTCTGGTTGAAGTGAAGGTTCAACAACCTCATCAAGTTCTATCTTCCTCCCACTCAATTCTTTCGACAGAAACTCTTTCTCGACAAAGGACCTGTTCATAGCGACAAACACTTTGCCCTCAGATCTGAGATAGAAGGTATACCCAATCGTCTTGTTTGGGTATTCTATGAAGATACAATTGTCCACTTTGGGTTCGAGCTTTTCTGACCGAAGCCTATCGACATAAGCATCGTAGCCCCAAACCTTAAGAAACAACAACTTTGGTTTCTTGCCAAACCATAGTTCATACGGTGTCGTCTCCACGGACTTAGATGGTGCCCTATTTAAAGTGAATGTATTTGTCTTTAATGCATAACCCCCAAAAATAGCGGTAGATTGGTAAGAGACATCATACACCATATCCAATAAGGTTCAATTACGACATTCGGACACACCATCATGCTATGGTGTTCTAGGCGGCGTCAACTATGAAACGTTTCCACCTTGTCTTTAGTGATTGCCAAACTCATAACTCAGATACTTTCCCTTTGATCAGATCGAAGGAACTTGATCTTCTTGTTACAATGGTTCTCAACTTAACTCTAAAATTGCTTGATCTTTTCAAACATTTCAGACTTATGCTTCATCAAGTAAATATACCCATATCTACTCAATTCACCGGTGAAGGTGAGAAAATAACGATATCCACCGCGCGCGTCAACACTCATCAGACCGCACACATCAGCATGTATGATTTCATCAAGTCACTTGCCCGTTCCATTGTTCCAAAGAACGGGATTTTAGTCATCTTGCCAAAGAGGCATGGTTCGCATGTGTCAAGTGATTCGAAATCAAGTGACTTCAAAAGTCCATTAGCATGGAGGTTCTTTCATGTGCTTTACACCAATATGACCTAAGAGGAAGTGCCACATGAAAGTGGTATTATCATTATCAACTCTACATCTTTTGGCATCAATGTTATGAACATGTGTATAACTACGACCGGGATTCAATAAACTATTCACATTGGGTGCATGGCCATAGAAGGTATTATTCATGTAAACAGAATAACCATTATTCTTTGATTTAAATGAATAAACGTATTGCAATAAGCATGATCTAATCATGTTCATGCTCAACGCAGACACCAATGCAAACAACATTTATCTAGGTTCAACACTAATCCCGAAGGTAGAGGGAGCGTGTAACGCCCCGGATGTAACTTGCCATATTTGTACTCCGACTCTTGCCATTTTCGGCGTTAAGTTATGAGATTCCCTCGTGGTTGGTTTTTGTCTTCGTTTTGCATTTCGTCCATGTCATGCATTTCATATCATGTCATCATGTGCATCGCATTTGCATACATGTTCGTCTAATGCATCCGAGCATTTTCCCCGTTGTCCGTTTTGCAATCCGGCACTCCTACGTCCTCCGGCTCCCCCTTTTGTCTCTTTTCATGAGCGGGTGTAAAACTTTCTCAGAATGGTCCGAGATTTGCCAAGCGGCCTTGGTACACCACCGGTAGACCGCCTGTCAAGTGTCATGCCATTTGGAGTCCGTTTGATACTCCAACGGTTAACTGGGGAACCGTAAAGGCCTCATGTGTGTTGCAGCCCAACACCCCTCTAAAGTGGCCCAATAACCCATCCAAACCCCCTCCATCCTCTCGGCCGTTCGATCACGATTGCGTGGTCAAAAACCGCACCTCATTTGGACACTCCCACCTCCTTCTAGGTATAAATATGTCCTCCCCATTCAAATCCGGGTCGAAACCCTAGCTCCCCCCCTCTTGCTCGCCGGACATGTCCGCGCGCCACCGCACACAGTAGCCGCCGCGCCCGCGCCAGTAGCTCGCCGCCACGTGTCGTGCGCCTGCCTCGCCGCTGCGCGGCCCGCCCAGTCCCATCCGGGGCCCGCGTAAGCCCGGGTCGCCTCCGCCGCCCCGCCAGATCGCCGCCGCCCGCGACCTCCGCTTCACCCGCACCGGCCGCCCTTCGCTGCCCCACTGTCCTTCGCCGGACTGCCGCCACTGCGCCGGCGCCGCTCCGCCGCGCTGCTCAGCACCTCGCCGCGTGCCGCCTCACCGCCCAGCACTGCCCCCTCGGCATCCGCGCCCGGATCCGGCGAGATCCGGCCTTCTCCGGCGTCAGTGTCCGGCAAGTCTCCGGTGAACCTCGGTCCACGTGCAACACTAGATCCAGATCTAAAAACCGAGGTTGACCCCAAGATTTTCGTTTAAGTCCCTAAATTCATACATTCTGGAGCCCTATTCATCATGCCATAACTTCTTGTATGTAGCTCTGTTTTGTGCGTGCAATATATCAAAATGTTCGTCATGCTGTGCTCTTCATTTTGTTCCATTGTGACCTGCTTGTTTGAGCCCATATTGATGCCCAAATCATTGATGCAAGAGTGCTATAAATTGTTAGGTGATGATTCTTAGCAGAGTATGAGCATGTGTCATTTTTGCTACATTTGTTGTGTGCTGCATATGGGAATGAGCTCTACATGTATTTTGATCTATGCCATGCCATATTTACAGGCGTGTATGCCATGTATTTCTGTTATCTTTGTGGTGACTAGCACAAGCATGCAAAGTAGCCTTCGTGATATTGTTGATTTCAGGATCTCGGGATTTTGGCTAAGTCTTTGTCTGCTGTTATTTCGATGCCATGTAACCATGTTGCTACAGTGAGATACATGCTTTATTTGAGTTGCTTAAGTAAGGATGATTTGGACATATGGTTGTGCTCTATCCATCCATGTCCCTGTTTGCAATTATGGAGTGCCCTAGCATGACTTAATATTGCTCTACTTTTGCTATAAAATGTTCCTGGCAGATTGTTTACATGTTAATCAATTTTGCCATGGATGTTGTAGTTGATAAATGCATGCTATAAACTTGTTCTTGCCATGGTTAGCCTTATAAACATGTCTTCTTGCTGATGTTATGCTTATCTTCTCATGCAATGCCTTGTGTGGAGTGAATCGATCTCGCAAAGATGACTTCATAATTCTGTTTATGCCATGCCCAATTTTCTGCCAAGCCTGAATCGATTAACGAAACTTGCTATGTTTACATGGGTGCCATCATATCTTCTGATCCTGCTTGACTCATGGTCAGTAAGGGACTTTTGTTCTATGATTTGAGTAGATTCATGCCATACCTTGTTTGCTATGACATGTTCCTGTAGCATGTTGTTAGCTTGCTCTAAACATGTCTTCCTGATGTTAATTCCTGGCATGTTATTTTCACTAAGTCTATGATGCTGATATCTTTTGCACTTTTTCCATGCTTGTTTGAACCTGCTATTGTGTGAATTAGCCATAGCTTAGTGCTCATCTTTTGTCAAGCATCTACAGTAGCTTAGTTTCTTGTTGCATTCTAGATGGCATCGTGCTGTAAATCGCAGAATTGTGCCATTCTTGTTTTTCTTGCCATTTGCGAACCGTGCATCCGATTCCGGTGATCTTTATAACGATTTCGACCGAAATCAACTCATCTTTCCAGCGGCACACTTGGTTTGCCAAGGTGAGGCCTGGTTCAATCTTTCCCTTCCGAAGCATGCATATGCATTGCATATATCACATCCCGCATGTCATGTCATGTTTTGCATCATGTTGCTTGCGCATTGCACCGTGGTTGATTGTGGTTTCCTTTGCTTGTGTTCTTGCCTTGGGTAGAGCCGGGAGACGAGTACGTGATCGAGGAACCCATTGAGTACTGTTGGGGATATAGCTATCAGTTATGACCCGCCCAGGAGGGGCCGGGTCAGCCCTAATGGCGGGTCACAAAGGAAGCCCAGTACACATTCAAGGCGATAGTTTATTAAATCTTATAGAAGGCCTAAAGGCCTAGAGGCGGTTGAAGGCCCAATATTGTAAACCACCATATGTAAGGAAATACTTGTAAGGAAAGGCATGTAAAAGAAGTCACCGAGCCGGACACGCTTTATGAGTCGGCCGGGACTCTGTAGGCCGCTAGTCATCAACCCGTGTATATAAGGGGACGACCCGGTGGCGGCTTAGGGCAAGAAACAAGAGATCAAGAACCAAGCCGATGAACTAGCCACTTGGTGATCGAAACCCCAGCAATATCAACACAACTAGACGTAGGCTTTTACCTTCATCGTAAGGGGCCGAACTAGTATAAAACCTCTCGTGTCCTTTGTCCCGATTAACCCCTTTAATCTTCCTAGTTGCGATGGCCCTACGACTAAGTCCTTTTGCTAGGACATCTGCCGTGAAAATTCCACGACAGTTGGCACCCACCGTGGGGCCAGCGCATGGTGGATTTGAGTTCTTGAAGGGCAACTTCGAAGGGCTCAAGGAATACGTTGTGGGCCGGATGACCAAGAGTCGTCGCGGCAAGCTCTACATCGACGGCGAAGGCTGGGGCCTCGAGGCCGGCTCAATTGAGTATGGGTACCGGGTCCCCTTTGGCGGAATCCATGTCTTCGTAGGTTGCATCCACGGTGGTGAATACCCTGAAGGGTCGGTGGATGGCGGTGAGACGGCCATCTGTTCTGACGCTACATCATCAACGGGCGAGACGAACTCTTTGTATCAGCTGCAGGATGGCACGCTCGGGGGCTGTTACGATGGCAGCACTATTCTAGACCCCCTTGAGCCATCGAATCGGGCCGGAGTCTTCATGGCAGGCATGCAGCCCGGGCAGAATCCCACAGCTGCAGTAGCAACAACCACCGGGTCGGCCGCAGCTGGGTCAGGAGACCCCGCGCGCCCCCCGGCTCAGATTCTAATGGACCTCATGGATAAACTGACGACTCTGTTGACTGTCGTGGTAGAGCCGGTGAATAAAGCTCAGCATGACGCAGAGGTGGCACACCTACTTGAAGAGATGGTACAAGCTAAAGAAAATTTAGCAGCAGAAGAGGTCAGGATGGCCGCGGAGCAGGCGGCCTTGGACGCTCGTGCTCAACAGCTTCAAGCGGAGACTTTCCGGCTCCCGATGGATCTGAATGCGTCAAACGAGGTCATGAGAAGAAGGCATCAAAAAACTCAGTCACGTCTACCTCTGACGCTCGATCCTAGGAATCTTTTTCATACACCCAGGGCCAGGACAAGTAACCAGTCGGAGGCAAATCGGATCACGACACCTGGGGCACCAGTTCAGCCGCACGCCATGGAACCACCTCGTGTACATACTGCTCCGCCTCATTATGTCCCAACACCACCGGGTCACTTCTCCAATCCCTTGGAAAACTTCATTGCTGCGTTGGCTTGTTTGGCGGCTCTCCCGATGGAAGGCGACTCTCCAGCGGCAATCGAAACGCGAAGGGTGAGAGAACTTCTTCAAACAGCTCTGGCGCAGCAGGATGCGTACTCCTACAGTCGAGACAGAATCCATTCAACCCCTCGCCCGAGCCTGAGCCCAAGCTACAGTAGGCATATGGACTTAGTTGATATGTCAAGCAATGCTCAATGCCGCAACCGGTCGCACAGGCATGAGACGGTATAGGTTGGAGCCCTTAACTTAGCAGATCATGAGAGGATCCGACAAGAGGCTGAACGAGCAGTTCAACTGGCAGTGGAGCAGGCGGCTCATCAGACTTTTCTGGCTTATCCAGCAACCTCAATTGAGGCAGGAGTGGCCACGAGAACCGGAGGTGTCCCTTGCCTGGTGCCGGCCATACGTAATGAGCGTTTGCCAAAGGACTTCAAGGGGCCTCATAAGGTACTTAATTACACGGCCGACTTGTAGCCTGGGGCCTGGATTGAGAGTTATGAGATGGCTATGGAGTTGTTGGAGGTCAGTGACGTGGCAATGGCTAAGTATTTCACTATGATGTTGGATGGGACGGCTCGTACTTGGCTAAAAGGGTTGCCCCCCAATTCCATTGGCTCATGGGCGGAGTTAAAATCCCGGTTCATTCAGAACTTCAAGGACACATGCAAACAACCTATGTCAATCGTGGACCTGACTAATTGTAAACAAGAGGAAGGTGAGTCCACAACCCATTGGGTGCGCCGGGTCAAGGAGATAATTCTTTCATCTGATAAGATGGATGCTGGCTCGACGGTCTTAATGTTGGAGAAAAATTGCCGTTTTGAACCTCTGAAGCAGAAGTTGGGGCGGCTTAAACGTGACTGCAATGACATGGGTTAGTTGATGGCGGCTCTCGTCAAGTATGCTGATTCTGATAGTACCAAGGACCCTGTGTTTGATGAAGAAAAGACAAGGAAAGGAAAGAAGAACGGCAACGACAAGGTTCACCAGCATAACCCGGTAAATCAAGGAGATAATAAATGTAAGGCTGACGAATTTGTGCAGGGCAACAATCAACGGCGCAAGGATTGGCAACCCCCTCGGTCGGGCGGGTCAGGTCCCACCCTTGAGCAACTATTGAATGAACCTTGTCCAAGACACGGCACCCGGGAGAAGCCAGCAACCCATCTGTGGAAGGACTATACAATCATGAAGGCATTTAAAATTCAAATGCATTCGATGGAAGTCATCACTCTTGGCGGCCAGGTTCATTGTGGAAGTCTTTCACCCAGAGTGGTTGGCCAACCCGGTGCTTGTACTAAAAAAGAGTGGCACGTGGCGTATGTGTGTGGATTACACCGATTTAAACAAGGCTTGTCCAGCTGAACCTTTTGCTCTCCCCCGTATTGATTAGATCATCGATGCTACAGCGGGTTGCGCACGTTTGAGTTTTCTGGATGCTTATTCAGGTTATCATCAGATCAAGATGGCAATCAAGGACCAGGAGAAGACATCTTTCTGTCGGTGTTCTGGGAACGGGGGTCCCCAGACTTGCCTGCCTGCGGCCTGCGGCGTGGCTCAAAGGGGGGCCCAGCACTGCCCATCTTCACCAACTCAAACTCAAGACCCTCGTGAGGGGCCAAGCCTCGCGGGGCGGACGACGCGGAGCCTCCTCAGGCATGGCCTCATCAGGCAGGCTCACGAGGAGGCGGAGAGATCAAGGCGGGGAACCTCACGAGGTGCCCATGACGCAAGCCATGACAACTCAGGGCGCCAGGCGGGTGCCAGCCCGCGCAGCATCCTCCTTTCCTCTTTGGTGCAAAGGGGGAAAGCGCAGCTGCGGAGTACCTTGGCATCAGGCAAAGGTTGCCATTCCGGTGCAACGAGACCAAGACCAGCAGGACTACGAGACGGAGGTCACCGTGGAGCCCAAGACGGCGCCATCACCAGAGCTTTGCGCAGGCGAAGACTACTTTTGTCAGGATAGTTGATGCTTGATGTCCCCCTTCAAATTAGCCCGCCATTGTTGGCTCCCTTCCCGTTCAATATTTGGGAAGAGGACCAGGGCCTCTATAAATAGGACCAGCCACCCACACAGCAAAGGAGGGAGGTCGATCGGTCGGAGCAGAGAGAGAGAGAGAGAGAGAGAGAGAGAGAGAGAGAGAGAGAGAGAGAGAGAGAGAGAGAGAGAGAGAGAAAGGTGGCTGAACTCCTCCCAGCAGTTCGTCGCCCCAGCCAAGAACAGACCCTCGCGAGGCTATTCTTCCTTGTATTGTTCATCATCATCAGCCCAAGAGGCAATCCACACACCACACACTGGAGTAGGGTATTACACCACAATGGTGGCCCGAACCAGTATAAACCCTGTGTCTCTTGTGTTGTTCTTTCCTTAGTTCAGATCCTAGCATGGCGGAGGGGTGCAGGTAGGTAGGAGGCGAAATCTCCGTGCGCACTCCAGTGTTCAAACCTCAAGGGTCAGCCGGAACCCGAAATCCGACATTTGGCGTGCCAGGTAGGGGTGCGCCGGAATTCGTCTTCCACCGCTCCGTGCCCCGTCGCGTCGTCATCACCATGCCCGGCGACCAGGAGGGCAACTCAGACCCATGGGCGGCGCGGCCCGCCCGCGCAGAGCCGCTTGCCTCAGGCGACCCCGTGCCCCAGGCAGCTCGCGGTCCGCAGGGCGCTGCGGGCCGCGGGCGACGCGGACAGGCTTCAACAGCTCTCACACTGCGGCAGGCGTGGTCGGCAGCAAGGGCCTCCAATCACGCCGCGACCACGACACCGTACACCCGCCGGGAGCAGGCGAACTCGAGGGTCGCGCTCACGGTGGCCCGAGAGCTGCTGCAGTGCAGACTGCTAGAGGGCGGCCATGACGTGCTGCTGGAGCGAGTGGCAGAGCTCCTGGGCTTCGCCGCTTCGAGGGCTCACCCCTTCTCCACCCAGCTCCCATCTCAAGCCCAGGGCGACCCACGCAGGGGCTCCACGCGCGCCCGCGGGCTCCAAGGCTACCCCGACGCCAGCGAAGCTGTCAGCGCCGGACCGGCGGCGGCGCTGCCCCCGCCCCCGGTCCGCGAAGAAGAAGGACTCAACGCGACCCGCGGCCCCAGTGGGCGGCCGCGCTGCCCCCCCCCCCACGGTAGGCGCGTTAGGCAGGGCCGCGTGGCACGCGGGGCATTATGGCATGGCATTCGGAATGACGGCGCCGGAGGAATACGTGCCCCTCATGATGGACCAAGGACACCCTCACGAGAACGGACAGGGCTCGCTCCTCAGCCCAAGCTGGGGGGACGAAGCACTAGAAGCTGAGCCTTTCCAGGAGCCCCGGGACGGTCCCACTGGCCACGCTGGAGGCAACAATTATCGGGTACCGCTAATTCTTCAGGGGCAGGTATACGCTAACCATGGATCGCAGGAGGTGCAGGTTGCCACGGCGAGCAGCTGCCCCGCTCCTACAGTCTCCTACCCCTCGGGAGGAGGGTGCAGGGGGCTGCAGGAGAGGGGCAGGGATTCGACATCACCACCGCGGCGTTCGAAGCAAGGCGTTCTCAGGAGGTAGGCCCTCCGCTGGGGAGGTGCCCCAGGGCCTGCCCCCGGCGGAGGACCCGTGGTCGTCGGGGGAACCACTGGTGACCGCTCTACCCCATCGGGCGGCGTCCTGGTTTCCGGTCGTTGCTGATGGCACTAGAGTGTGGCGCAGGGCGGGGCCCTCATCTGGTGATATGAAGCAAGGCCAGTACCTGTGAAGAAGGCGCAGTGCCTGTGAAGCTCGTCGCCCTGTGACACTCTCACGTAATAATGAGTGGGGCTGTACATGCCCCGGAGTCTCAGGGGTGCCGGCCTCAGGCCCTGGGGCTCCCTCCCACGCCCAGTGGCAGCACTTAGCTCCGCGCTGGTGAGAAGACGTCCAAGACTATACTAGGTGCCGGACGCGGCCTTTTGTTTGCTTTCATTGCTCTTCCCTTTGGTTGTCGCTTTCCCCCGCTGGATTCAAGTTGGATTCGAATTTGAGATTTGCGTGTGTTCGGGGAAGGGGTGCTTAGTCTCGTTCGAGCAATTTATCGCGTTTCGGTTACCACTTCGCCTCAGCTGCCTCCCCTCGTGAGCCCCTCGCGAGCCGGGTCAGGCCTAGCTTGCGTGCAGCCCAGACTACCGCCGCAGCATCCTCTCAGGAGGGCGTCTTACTGCAGGTCCAACGGATTCAATCAGGAAACTCTTAGGGCACCACAGCCTCCTACGGGCTGCCCCAGGGCCAGCACGGGACAAAGGTAAATTAGCCGACTAGCGCGTCGCTTAAGCCAACCACTTGGCGCGGGCGCATGGGCAATGTAGCTCCTACTGATACAATAAACACAAGTTTTACATGAGGGGCTCCCCCTCCAAAATGCTCTCACAGCTATCAGGCCAAAACCTGAGTTCTATTCATGCAGAGTAAGCAGGAACGATGCACAATCAGTCGGATGAATCTCCCAATGCGTCTTCAGGAGCGCCATCGGGGCCATTGCTGGCGTCGCTGAACTCGCCATCGCTGCCCGCGTTGCCACCAGTGGTGTCAGGGCCGCCCATCATGTCGCCCTCGTCGGCCGCCACGATCGCGTCATCGTTATTCGAGGCGAAGGACCTGATAAGAGCCTCCACATTGTCTTCCACCCAGTGCGCCAGCTCACCTCGGACGGCCTGGGGGGACTGGGGCGATGGCGGCGTCGAAATCGAAGTGGGGATCCATGCTCCGGAGATGGCTGAAGACGCGAGAAAAGGCGCGCCTGAGCGAGGCGCGACTCCTCTCCTCCACCAACCTGTCAGTCCTGATCGTCCGCACCTCCAGCTGCGTCACCACATCAGTGAAGAATTGACGATTGCCCGCGTAGTTGACCGTGTGCGGCTCACCGACGGTCTCCTCGCAGATGTTGCCCAAGGCCGCGTTGGCCCTCTCCCGGGGCGTGGTGAGCATGGGGCCGTGCTCATGCTCTAGGATCCACCGCTGACGTATCTCGTCTGTGTTCTGGCGCGCGACGGCCTCAGCCTCCTCCACCCGCTGGCGAAGAAGGAGCACCTCAGCCTGGGAGGTGGTTAGCTCACCTTGCGCCACCTCAAGGGCGGCCCGGGAAGCATCAGCCCGCCGCGTCACCTCCTCCAGCTTGGCCCTCAGGGCAGCAGTCCTGCCTTCGGCTTCGGCCCAGATCAACCCCAGCTTCTCCTCGAACTCGTGCTCGAGGTTCAAATGCGCCATCGCCACCCGACGTCCGACCTCCTCCAGGACACGGGCTTCCTGTGCAGCGACATCGTCCTCCGCCTACGTCACCAAGCGCTCCCTCGTCTCCAGACGCTCGTACTCGCGGGTACGTTCGGCGGCTTCCAGCGTCAGCACCTCCTCACGCTTCTAGAGCTCCGCCGAGTCACCTGAGGCCACCTTCATCGACGCGAGGGCTGCCTCGCGCAGCTCCACTTGCTCCTCCAGCGAGTGGCACCAGGCCAGGAGCTCCCGAGCCCGCTCCTCTGCAGCCGTTTGTCGCCGGTCAGCTTTCCGAGCTTCCTCGGCAGCCCGAGACCGGGCCTCCCGAGAGGCCACCGACGACGCCTTGGCCTCTGCTTCATCAAGGTCGCGCTGACGGTGCGCAAGGGTGATGGCACCCTCTAGCTCGCGCCTCTCTGCAGCCAGGCGCAGGCCCTCGGCCTCGAGGCGCGCGTCTTCATCAGCAAGCTCCTCACCAAGCAGGCTCATTACGTCAGTCGCCCTTCGAAGGAATCCTTGGCGGAGAGCGCGACGCTCCCGAGCACGCTCAAGCACGTCTTCCACACCATCATATGCCCCAAGCAAGTGCCGGGGGCTGCAAGTCAGTACTCCCCCTCCGGGCTAGGGGCTGGGGGCTGGCACCCTCGCGACGGCCGGGCACGCCGCGTCAGAAGCCCGGCCTGGGGCCAGCCCGACCTCAGGAGAAGAGCGCAGGAAGTGCCTCAGCCAATCGCAGTCCACGACCAGGCGAGAAGCCCATGGCAGGTTGGCTATGCCATGGGAAGGCTCGTGAAGGAGGATCGCGAGGTGCGTGGGGCCACCATACGCCTCGGGATGACTCGCCTCTTCGATAGCCCTCACCACAAGGGCTCTGCTGCTCGGAGCGCTCGAGGATGGTGGAGGGGGCGAAGCCAAAGGGGACGGCTCCTCAGCCGTCTCAGCAAGCTTGGCTGGAAGGGGCCTGCGGAGCAAGGGTCAGTAAGAGCAACAGAAGGATCAGGAGCAGGGAAAGGAGAGGGCTTACTCATCAGTGGCGAAGTACTTTCTGCGCTTCAGCAAGCGACAAGGGTAACCGTCGCCCAGGGCCTCCCTTCTCTTCCTGAGGGCCCCAAAGTCCACGCGGAAGCGGCCTAAGAGTCGGGCGCAGGGATCGACCTGCGACGAAGATGGAGCGTCAAGACAATCAGCGTCAGGGGCGCCTGCCCGATGTACGCCGCCAATCGCCTCCCCAAGAGAAGTAGCTGGAGCATCAGGGGCCCTAGTCGCAGGCACAGAGGGCAGCTGTTTGTCACCCTCAGCCTCAGCGGTGCGGGCCCCGATAACTGCTTGCTCATGAGCCTCGCCTGGTGCCGTCACCATGCCGGGAGCCCCCTCGGCCTCTGGCGCCTCGTGCCTCCCTGCTCCGCCACTTGATGAAGAGTCGCCTTGGCCGATTGGAAGGGCAGTCACCACCACTGGATTCTCGCGAGGTCCCTGGAGGCTGGCAGGGCGCAGCCCCCACTCATCAAAGAAGGGCATCTGCTTCACGAAGTCGACCCTGCTCTGGCAGAGGTACAGCAAGGCCCCTCCCTGCCGGACGCTGCCGGGGTTGGGGTCCCCGGCCAAGGTCAAGAGCGCCGTCTTCAGCACCTCAGGAGCCAGGTCCTCTTCCTGGATCCTCATACTATCCTCGCGCCCACGGAAGGCCCACATCCGGCGAGAGTGGCGTTGAAGAGGAGCAACACGGCATAGCAGAAACTCCTTCACCACCTTGGGCGCTGTCACGCCAAGCGACCTCAAGAGCGCAAAGTGGCGCCAAACGGAGACGAGCCGGGGGCTCTCGAGCGCCTCCTGGCCCCAGCCCGAATTGGGGACGGCAGGTGAGGTCGGCTCCGATAGCAGGGTGTTGGGCACCCCTGTGTCCACATACAGCCACCGCTCGCGGAACCCAACCGCGGGCAGGGGGAGCTTGAAGTCAATCCCAGAGGCCGCAGTATCAGACGCGGCAACGAAGCTCACGCATGCCCAGCATTGGGTAGGGTCGACAAGATGCAGCGAGAAGAAGTGGCGCAGCAAGGCAACCGAAGGAGGGATGCCCACCATGGCTTCGCAAACAAAGGCGAAGACCAAAAGGAGGGTGATGGACTCAGGACTTAGATGCATCATGTGGATCTGATAGTGGGAGAGCACGACATTGAAGAAATCAGAAAAGGGGGGAACCAGACCCGCCCACAGGGCGTCGGCAAAATATGGGATCTCGGTAACTATCCTGTCGATGGAGAAGTGGGATGCGGGCCAGGCCGTCGTTCTCCCGCATTCATTGAAGATGGTTGCCAGAGCCAAGCTGACCTTACCCAAGCCCTCGGCGGGGGCCACCAACGGCGGCGGGCGAGGCAGAGACACGGGATTCTTCCCTCTTCCCTTCTTCGTCGGGGCCATGGCGATAGGAAAGGGGGGAGGAAGGATTCGAGATTGAATTGAAAACATAAACCAGGGTTCGAGCGGAGGAAGGACAGGAAGCACTCGAGCGATAAAAGGGGACGGCTGTGTACGACTACAGGTCTGCCTAGCAAGGTGCAAAATAAGGAGGGCGTGGGGGAGCAGTGCCGCCCATGTCCAATCAACTGTCGCGTGGCGCCTAAGGCCGCAGGCTGTTAGGGCCCGCGGCGCTTCGCCCTTGCCCTTCCGCCTCCCTGCACGGCCAAGTCCGGGCGCGCCTTGGGCCCGGGGGCTACTGTCGGCGTTCTGGGAACGGGGGTCCCCAGACTTGCCTGCCTGCGGCGTGGCTCAAAGGGGGGCCCAGCACGGCCCATCTTCACCAACTCAAACTCAAGACCCTCGCGAGGGGCCAAGCCTCGCGGAGCGGATGACGCGGAGCCTCCTCAGGCACGGCCTCATCAGGCAGGCTCACGAGGAGGCGGAGAGATCAAGGCGGGGTACCTCACGAGGTGCCCATGACGCAGGCCATGACAACTCAGGGCGCTAGGCGGGTGCCAGCCCGCGCAGCGTCCTCCTTTTCTCTTTGGTGCAAAGGGGGCAAGCGCAGCCACGGAGTACCGAGGCATCAGGAAAAGGTTGCCATTCCGGTGCAACGAGACCAAGACCAGGAGGACTACGAGACGGAGGTCACCATGGAGCCCAAGACGGCGTCATCACCAGAGCTTTGCGCAGGCGAAGACTACTTTTGTCAGGATAGCTGATGCTTGCTGTCCCCCTTCAAATTAGCCCGCCATTGTTGGCTCCCTTCCAGCTCAATATTTGGGAAGAGGACCAGGGCCTCTATAAATAGGACTAGCCACCCACACAACAAAGGAGGGAGGTCGATCGGTCGGAGTAGAGAGAGAGAGAGAGAGAGAGAGAGAGAGAGAGAGAAAGGCGGCTGAACTCCTCCCAGCAGTTCATCGCCTCAGCCAAGAATAGACCCTCGCGAGGCTGTTCTTCCTTGTATTGTTCATCATCATCAGCCCAAGAGGCAATCCACACACCACACACTGGAGTAGGGTATTACACCACAACGGTGGCCTGAACCAGTATAAACCCTATGTCTCTTGTGTTGTTCTTTCCTTAGTTCAGATCCTAGCATGGCGGAGGGGTGCAGGTAGGTAGGAGGCGAAATCTTCGCGTGCACCCCAGTGTTCGAACCTCAAGGGTCAGCCGAAACCCCAAATCCAACACTTTCATCACTCCGTTTGGAGCCTTTTTCTATGTGTCTATGCCCTTCAGGCTTAAGAGTGCCCATGCAACTTATCAACGATGCATGCAAAATTGCCTTCACAATCAGATTGGGCGTAATGTTCATGCTTATGTGGATGATATAGTGGTAAAGTCCAGGAAGGAGGAAACCTTGGTCAAAGATCTGAAAGAGACCTTTGATAACCTCCGGGTCTACAAAATGATGCTTAACCCGGCCAACTGTGTTTTTGGAGTCCCAGCTGGCAAGCTCTTGGGTTTTTTGGTGTCCAACCGAGGTATTGAAGATAACCCAGAGAAAATTAAGGCAATCACATCCCTGGCCAAGCCAACATGCATCAATGATGTTCAACGGCTGGCAGGTCGTGTTGCTGCTTTGAGCTGGTTCATAAGCCAGTTAGGGGAGAAGGCGATGCCTTTGTATCAGATGATGAAGAAAACGAATGATTTCATTTGGAGCGATGCTGCGAACTCTGCTTTTGAGGATCTAAAGAAACAGCTTGCTGGGCCGCCGATCCTTGCAGCTCTAGTTGAGAAAGAGCCGCTATTGTTATACGTAGCCGCTAACTCACGAGCTGTTAGTTTGGCAATTGTGGTGGAGCGCAAGGAGGTTGGCAAGGAACATCCGGTTCAACGGCTAGTTTACTACGTCAGTGAGGTGTTGATTGAATCTAAACAAAGATATCCACATTGGCATAAGCTCGTATACGGGGTGTTCATTGCAAGCCGGAAGCTCAAACATTACTTTCAGGGTCTCCCAATCACTGTGGTTAGCTCTACTCCTTTGGGAGACATCATTCAAAATAGAGAAGCCACTGGACGAGTCGCCAAGTGGGCCATTGAACTTGGGTCTCATGGGTTGAAGTATGTACCACATACTGCGATCAAATCTCAAGCAGTGGTTGACTTTATTAATGACTGGACAGTGATGCAGATGCCAGAGGAGAAACCAGACAACACATATTGGACGATTCACTTTGATGGGTCTAGACAGTTGGAGGGCTCGGGAGTTGGAGTTGTGTTAACTTCCCCTCGAGGTGACAAATTTTGTTATGTTTTGTGACTGATGTTTCCTTGTACTAACAACGCAGCAGAATATGAAGCCTTGCTCCATGGTCTTCGAATGGCTAAAGAGATGAGCCTGAGCCGGGTCCGGTGTCTTGGCGATTCAGATTTGGTGGCCCAACAGGTATCAGGCAAGTGGGATTCCAAGGACCCTCTCATGGTGGCTTATCACCGTGAAGTTGATGTTGTTGCAGGACATTTTAAGGGTCATCAGGTGGAACACATCGACCGTAGGAAGAATGAAGCGGATGATGCTTTAAGCCAGTTGGGATCTCAGCGTAAGCCGGTGCCACCTAACACCTTTTTGGATGTTTTGCATAACCCGTCTGTTAAGTTACCCACAGAAGAAGATCTAGCCGTTCCTGACCCGGAGGCACAGTTGGTGGTGGCTCTTCACGTCATTCCAGATTGGAAATTGCCATTCTTGGCTTGACTCGGGGCGAGTTGCCAGCAGACAAAACGCTGTCCCGACAGATAACCCGGCGGTCTAAGTCAATGACGATTTCTGATGGAGAATTCTACCATCGCAGCGTCTTCGGAGCGTTTCAGCGGTGTGTTTCTCCTGAAGAAGGCCAAGAAATACTTCGTGAGATCCATGAAGGCGATTGTGGTCATCATGCTGGGTTAAAATCTCTTGTGGCCAAAGCTTTTCGTCATGGTTTTTACTGGTTAACGGCTCATGCTGATGCAGAAGATCTGGTCAGTAGGTGTGATGGATGTCAAAAATTCGCATGGCGAGCACATGTGCCGGCTCAAGAGTTGCAGATGATTCCAATCACTTGGCCTTTTGCAGTCTGGGGCTTGACATGGTTGGACCTTTTAAAAGGTCTAAGGATAAAAAGACACATCTTTTAGTGGCAGTTGACAAATTCACAAAGTGGGTTGAGGTAGAGCCAATGAGTAAGTGTGATGCGGCCACGGCGGTTCAGTTCATGAAAAAGGTGATTTTTCATTTTGGTTTTCCACACAGCATTATCACTGACAATGGCACTAATCTATCCCAAGGGGCTATGGAGGAGTTTTGTCAACATGAGCATATCCGGCTTGATGTTTCTTCTATAGCTCATCCTCAATCCAATGGTCAAGCTGAGAGAGCAAATCAGGAAATCTTAAAAGGTCTCAAGCCCCAGCTTATGGTTCCCTTGCAGCGAACGCCGGGTTGTTGGGTAGAGGAGTTACCCTCGGTGCCGTGGAGTATCAACACCACTCTTAACAGGTCTACAAGTTATACACCTTTCTTCGTGGTTTATGGAGAGGAAGCGGTGTTGCCTAGTGACATCCATCATGACTCGCCCCGTGTGGCGGCTTATGTTGAGGCAAATAACGAGCAAGCCTGATAGGATGCACTTGACTTGTTGGATGAGGAAAGAGACTTAGCAGCAGCTAGATCAGCAATTTATCAATAGGACCCGCGTCGTTATCACAGCCGTCAGGTTAAGTCCAGGACTTTTCAAGAAGGTGACCTGGTGCTTCGGCTCGTCCAGGATCTTTCAGATGCACACAAGCTATCCCCGCCTTGGGAAGGACCCTTTGTGGTTAGCAAGAACTTAAACAACGGGTCATATTACCTCATTGATCTTCGAGAGCACAAAGACTCACGTAAGTCGGAGGAGGAAATCCGCCAGCCGTGGAACATTGCTCAACTTCGGCCATACACACCTGAGCCACTGGCTCTCATTATGTACATACTTTGACGTTGTATATACTATGATAAGTAATAAAACATGACCTTGGTCTTTTTCCTTTTCAAAGATTACATATCTTTACTATCTTTTTTTTAATATGACTATTAAGGAGCTGATCATATCTGGATCAAGTCTAACCTTTTTGGTACAGCTTATGATCGTATTCGAATCTAGCTGTAAATTGTCATGGTCACTTGGGGGCTTCCTGTTCAAACATTGGTCATATTCGAACCAAAGAGAACATAGCTGTCGTAACCCTCTTGATCGGCTCAAAAGCCAAACTCACTAGGGGGCTTCTTGATCGTATTCGAATCATAGCTTAACCCCTTTTGGGTCCGACTTGGATCATATTTGAATCCGGGTCATTAAAAACCTCTCAAGGTCATTTGGGGGCTTCCTGTTCAAACATAGGTCGTATTCGAACCAAAGAGAACATAGCTATCGGTACCCTCTTGATCGGTGCAACACCAAAACCACTGGGGGCTGTATGGTCGTATTCGAACCTTATCTTAACCCCTTTGGTCCGGATTACTGATCGTATTCGAATCAGAAACCCCCAACCTTTAACTACAAAGTTAATTTATATTGGTTACCAACTGTTATTTGTATTAATTGTCTTATTGGTCTTTTATTGTCTCAATTTTCAACAAATCAGCACGGCCTTTTCATCGGCTTACCTATTTGACAATAAGCCGCCAAGGCATTATAGTCATCAGTCGTACCAAAGCATTGACTTCTCAAAAGGATTGGTTCATCGAACCTCATCACCCGGATCGCATAGGACGATGGTCCACAGGTAAAAAATATAGTCATAACTGCTATTTAAGAATAGTTGTTTTCTATATTAATCAAAGGTTGTTTCAACCTTGGATATTTTTCGCATTTGTTTCCTGTTTTTTCCTCTATTATAATAAAATATTGGTTATAAACCGGGTGTTCTGACCTGTTCGGTACTAAACCACCAAGCCAGTTTTTCCCTTTTATCTACAGGAACAGAGCTGAAGTATTGCATAGACAACCATAAATATGATGCATATATTAACATCAAAAAACACACAGTAACACACGGTGTCTTATGCACGATGGCATAGGCAAAATATGTAGTGTTTTCAAAACTAATCTATTACAAGGATTTTTAAAGCCCATGAAGATGGTCCTCACTCCTCCCTCGCCGGGTCACCGCCTTCTGCTTATTGGAAGCTGGGTTTTGACCAGTCAAAACCATTCACAGCAATAAATTCTGCTTCTTCATCAATCAAGCCGGCTAGATCAACATCCGGAGCAAATGTATGTTGACGAACCGGCGGGATAAGGTCGGTCACCTTGTAGGAGGGAGTCGCCATCTTCTTATTATCCAAATCAAAACCCGGCTGGTATTTATCGATATTTGTTTCATCTTGAAGAATGGTGGCCTAAGGTCGCACCTCCCTCACGCAAGCTACGAAGTCATCCTGTTCAAATAGAGACCCGTCTTCCTTTACCGTGGGGTACCCTCTGGCTACATCTGCCGGGTCTAGATCTGCACCCAAGCCTTGGAGCGGCTCAGGGCAGTCAAAGCTCCAGCTCTGGCACAGGATCGCTTGACTTCTTGGAACTGGGCGGTAAGATTAACATCTTTTTAAAGACATCACTGAGCCTATTGGGTCCTTGATTGGCAGGAGAGATAGCGGCAAGTGCCCGTTGTGTGCCAATGTACAACTGCTCTACTAAGGTGTACACCGCTTTTAGTTTGGTCACGTTGTCTTGGCTCAGATTCTTCCTTTGCGGGTCTGCACATATTTTGCCCACAAAGGGTCAGCTAGCGGTTTATATTCCGGGTCAGCATAAGGTACAAAAGATCAGTACAGATGACGTACCAAAGATGGCGGAAACCATCTGTGACACCCGGTCTTTTAATCCGGTCAGCTCCGTAGTAACCTCTTCAAGAGCTGCTTCAGCTTTTTCGGCGCGTTGTGTCAGCAACGTTTTCTCTTCAGCCCAGGTTTTCTTCTTAGCGGCCAAGCTGGTTCTCAATTGCTCCGTCTCAGCAAGACTTAATTGTAGTTTGGAGTCAGTAGACTTGATTTTTGCCTCCTGATCCGCCAGCCGCGTCTTCGCATCAGTTAATTGCGAGCTTAGTTCAGATAAGGCATTCTACAAAACATACACAGGTGTGTCAAGGTTTCAATTAAAGTTCAAAGAGTCAAGATTCAAGTCTCAAGTACTTTGCACTGCAAAACCACTTGACACTTGGGGGCTAATGTATGCCAAAACAAATTCTTATGACTATACTATACTTCAAGTCCCAAGTACTTTACAAAGTAACAACACTTGGCACTTGGGGGCTAATGTATGATATTCAACAAGTATCTAAAGGTTAAGCCAAACTACAATATTTGTTGAGTTCGACACAAGACAATTATGAAATTCAAAGTACTGGCTCATTTATGGTCAAGTGAACCGGCCCTTGGGGACTACAGGTGAAGTTTATTCTATTCTATTGGACTCCAGAAATATCTAAAGGAAAAGCTTTAGCCTATATCATAAGTCTGAAGGAAATATGCCCTAGAGGCAATAATAAAGTTATTATTTATTTCCTTGTATCATGATAAATGTTTATTTTTCATGCTAGAACTGTATTAACCGGAAACATAATACATGTGTGAATACATAGACAAACAGAGTGTCACTAGTATGCCTCTACTTGACTAGCTCGTTGATCAAAGATGGTTATGTTTCCTAACCATAGACATGGGTTGTCATTTGATTAACGGGATCACATCATTAGGAGAATGATGTGATTGACATGAACCATTCCGTTAGCTTAGCACACGATCATTTAAGTATGTTGCTATTGCTTTCTTCGTGACTTATACATTTTCTATGACTATGAGATTATGAAACTCTCGTTTACCGGAGGAACACTTTGTGTGCTACCAAACGTCACAACGTAACTGGGTGATTATAAAGGTCCTCTACAGGTGTCTCCGAAGGTACTTGTTGGGTTGGTGTATTTCGAGATTAGGATTTGTCACTCCGATTGTCGGAGAGGTATCTCTAGGCCCTCTCGGTAATGCACATCACTTAAGCCTTGCAAGCATTGCAACTAATGAGTTAGTTGCGGGATGATGTATTACGGAACGAGTAAAGAGACTTGCCGGTAACGAGATTGAACTAGGTATTGGGATACCGACGATTGAATCTCGGGCAAGTAACACACCGATGACAAAGGGAACAACGTATGTTGTTACGCGGTCTGACCGATAAAGATCTTCATAGAATATGTAGGAGCCAATATGAGCATCCATGTTCCGCTATTGGTTATTGACCAGAGACGTGTCTCGATCATGTCTACATAGTTCTCGAACCCATAGGGTCCGCACGCTTAACGCTACGATGACAGTTATATTATGAGTTTTATGTTTTGATGTACCGAAGGTTATTCGGAGTCCCGGATGAGATCACGGACATGATGAGGAGTCTCGAAATGGTCGAGAAATGAAGATTGATATATTGGAAGCCTATGTTTGGATATCGGAAGTGTTCCGGGTGAAATCGCGATTTTACTGGAGTACCGAGGGGTTACCGGAACCCCCCGGGGACTTAATGGGCCTACATGGGCCTTAGTGGAAAAGGAGGGAAGCAAGGGAAGTGTGGGGCGCGCACCCCCAAGGCCCAAACTGAATTGGTTTAGGGCAAAGGGGGCCGGCCCCCCTCTTTCTTTCTTCCCCCCCTCCCAAGTCCTAATCCAACTAGGAAAAGGGGGGAGTCCTACTCCCGGTGGGAGTAGGACTCGACGGCACGCCTGTCCCTTGACCGGCCGCACCCCCCTTGCTCCTTTATATACAGGGGAAGGGGGCACCTCTAGACACACAAGTTGATCAAGTTGATCGTCTCTTAGTCGTGTGCGGTGCCCCCCTCCACCATAGTCCACCTCGATAATACTGTAGCGGTGCTTAGGCGAAGCCCTGCGTCGGTAGAACATCAACATCATCACCAGGCCATCGTGCTCACAAAACTCTCCCTCAACACTCGGCTGGATCGGAGTTAGAGGGACGTCATCGGGCTGAACGTGTGCTGAACTCGGAGGTGTCGTGCGTTCGGTACTTGATCGATCGGATCGTGAAGACGTACGACTACATCAACCGCATTGTGCTAACGCTTTCGCTTTCGGTCTACGAGGGTATGTGGACAACACTCTCCCCTCTTGTTGCTATGCATAACCATGATCTTGCGTGTGCGTAGGAATTTTTTTGAAATTTCTACGTTCCCCAACAGTGGCATCCGAGCCAGGTTTTATGCATTGATGTTATATGCATGAGTAGAACACAAGTGAGTTGTGGGCGATATAAGTCATACTGCTTACCAACATGTCATACTTTGGTTCGGCGGTATTGTTGGATGAAGCGGCCCGGGCCGACATTACGCGTACGCTTACGCGAGACTGGTTCTACCGACGTGCTTTGCACATAGGTGGATGGCGGGTGTCAGTTTCTCCAACTTTAGTTGAACCGAGTGTGGCTACACCCGGTCCTTGCGAAGGTTAAAACAACACCAACTTGACAAACTATCGTTGTGGTTTTGATGCGTAGGTAAGAACGGTTCTTGCTAAACCCGTAGTAGCCACGTAAAACTTGCAACAACAAAGTAGAGGACGTCTAACTTATTTTTGCAGGGCATGTTGTGATGTGATATGGTCAAGACGTGATGAGATATAAGTTGTTGTATAAGATGATCATGTTTTGTTGAAGTTATCAGCAACTGGCAGAAGCCTTATGGTTGTCTCTTTATTGCATAAGATGCAAGCGCCAAATAATTACTTTACTTTATCGCTATGCGATAGCAATAGTTGCAAGAGCAATAGTTGGCGAGACGACCATGTGACGACACATTGATATAGATCAAGATGATGGAGATCATGGTGTCATGCCGATGACCATGGAAATCATGACGATGCTTTGGAGATGGAGATCAAAGGCACAAGATGATGATGGCCATATCATGTCACATATTTTGATTGCATGTGATGTTTATCTTTTATACATCTTATTTTGCTTAGTTCGACGGTAGCTTTATAAGATGATCTCTCACTAATTATCAAGGTACAAGTGTTCTCCCTAAGTATGCACCGTTGCGAAAGTTCTTCGGGCTGAGACACCACGTGATGATCGTGTGCAAAATAGTTGCACACGCGTAATACTCACGTTAAACTTGACGAGCCTAGCATATAAAAGATATGGCCTCGGAACACTGAGACCAAAAGGTCGAGGGTGAATCATATAGCAGATATGATCAACATAGTGATGTTCACCATTGAAACTACTCCATCTCACGTGATGATCGGACATGGTTTAGTTGATATGGATCACGTGATCACTTAGAGGATTAGAGGGATGTCTATCTAAGTGGGAGTTCTTAAGTAATATGATTAATTGAACTTAAATTTATCATGAACTTAGTCCTGGTAGTATTAGCATATCTATGTTGTAGATCAATAGCTCGCGTTTAGCTCCCCTGTTTTTTTTGATATATTCCTAAAGAAAACTAAGTTGAAAGATGTTAGTAGGAATGATGCGGATTGGATTTCTGATCTGAGGTTTATCCTCATTGTTGCACAGAAGAATTATGTCCTTGATGCACCGCTAGGTGACAAACCTATTGCAGGAGCAGATGCAGATGTCATGAACGTTTGGCTAGCTCAATATGACGACTACTTGATAGTTTAGTGCACCATGCTTAAACGGCTTAGAATCGGGACTTCAAAGACGTTTTGAATGTCGTTGACCATATGAGATGTTCCAGGAGTTGAAGTTAATATTTCAAGTAAATACCCGAGTTGAGAGATATGAAGTCTCCAACAAGTTCTATAGCTATAAGATGGAGGAGAATAGCTCAAGCAGTGAGCATGTGCTCAGATTGTCTAGGTACTACAATCGCTTGAATCAAGTGGGAGTTAATCTTCCAGATAAAATAGTGATTGACAAAATTCTCTAGTCACCATCACCAAGTTAGTATAACTTCGTGATGAACTATAATATGCAAGGGATAATGGAAACGATTCCCAAGCTCTTCGTGTGCTGAAATCGATGAAGGTAGAAATCAAGAAAAGCATCAAGTGTTGATAGTAAACAAAACCACTAGTTTCAAGTAAAGGGACAAAGGAGAGAAAGGGGAACTTCAAGAAGAACGGCAAGCAAGTTGCTGCTCAAGTGAAAAAAAACCCAAGTCTGGACCTAACTCTGAAACTGAGTGCTTCTACTACAAAGGGACTGGTCACTAGAAGTGGAACTACCCCAAGTAATTGGCGGATAAGAAGGATGGAAAAGTGAACATAGGTATATTTGATATACATGTTATTGATGTGTACTTTACTAGTGTTTATAGCAACCCCTCAGTATTTGATACTAGTTCAGTTGCTAAGAATAGTAACTCGAAACGGGAGTTGCAGAATAAACAGAGACTAGTTAAGGGTGAAGTGACGATGTGTATTGGAAATGGTTCCAAGATTGATATGATCATCATCGCACACTCCCTATACTTTCGGGATTAGTGTTATACCTAAAATAAATGTTATTTAGTGTTTGCGTCAAGCATGAATACGATTGGATCATGTTTATTGCAATACGATTATTCATGTAAGTTAGAGAATAACTGTTGTTCTGTTTACATGAATAAAACCGTCTATGGTCATACACCCAATGAAAATGGTTTGTTGTATCTTGATCGTGGTGATACACATTTTCATAATATTGAAGCCAAAAGATGCAAAGTTTATAATGATAGTGCAACTTATTTGTGGCACTGCTGTTTAGGTTATATTGGTGTAAAGCGCATGAAGAAAATCCATGCTGATGGGCTTTCGGAATCACTTGATTATGAATCAGTTGATGCTTGCGAACCATGCCTCATGGGAAAAATGACTAAGACTTCGTTCTCCGGAACAATGGAGCGAGCAACAGATTTGTTGGAAATCATACATACTGATGTATGTGGTCCGATATGAGCAGATGTTTTGAGCAGATATGAGTATATCTACTTGATGAAACACAAGTCTGAAACATTTGAAAAGTTCAAAGAATTTTAGAGTGAAGTGGAGAATCATCGTAACAAAAATAAAAGTTTCTACGATATGTTCGCAGAAGTAAAATATTTGAGTTACGAGTTTGACCTTCAGTTAAAACAATGTGAAATAGTTTCACTACTCACGCCACCTGGAACACCACAATGTAATGGTGTGTCCGAACGTCATAACCGTACTTTATTAGATATAGTGCGATCTATGATGTCTCTTACCGATCTACCACTATCGTTTTGGGGTTATGCATTAGAGACATCTACATTCACGTTAAATAGGGCACCATCTAAATCCATGGAGATGACACCGTATGAACTGTGGTTTGGCGAGAAACCTAAGTTGTCATTTCTTAAAGTTTAGGACTGCGATGCTTATGTGAAAAAGTTTCAACATAATAAGCTTGAACCCAAATCAGAGAAGTAAATCTTCATAGAATATCCAAAAGAAACTGTTGGGTACACCTTCTATCACAGATCCGAAGGCAAGATATTCGTTGCTAAGAATGGATCCTTTCTAGAGAAGGAGTTTCTCTCAAAAGATGTGAGTGGGAGGAAAGTGGAACTTGATAAGGTAATTGTACCTTCTCCCGAATTGGAAAATAGTTCATCACAAAAATCAGTTCCAGTGATGTCTACACCAACAAGAGAGGAAGTTAATGATGATGATCATGAAACTTCAGATCAAGTTACTAAAGAACTTCGTAGATCAACCAGAGTGAGATCCACACCAGAGTGGTACGGTAATCCTGTTCTAGAGGTCATGTTACTTGACAATGACGAACCTACGAACTATGAGGAAGCGATGATGAGCCCAGATTCCGGAAAATGGTTTAAGGCCATGAAATCTGAGATGAGATCCATGTATAAGAACACAGTATGGACTTTGATTGACTTTTCCAAAGATCGGTGAGCCATTGAGATTAAATGGATCTTCAAGAGGAAGACGGACGCTGATAGTAGTGTTACTATCTACAAAGCTAAAATTGTCGCAAAAGGTTTTCGACAAGTTCAAGGTGTTGACTACGATGAGAGTTTCTCACTCGTATCTATGCTTAAGTCTGTCCGAATCATGTTAGCAATTGCCACATTTTATGAAATCTGGCAAATGGATAAACAAAACTACATTCCTTAATGTATTTATGAAAGAAGAGTTGTATATGATGCAACAAGAAAGTTTTGTCAATCCTAAAGGTGCTAACAAAATATGCAAGCTCCAGCGATCCATCTATGGACTAGTACAAGCATCTCGGAGTTGGAATATACGCTTTGATAAGTTGATCAAAGCATATAGTTTTATACAGACTTGCGGTAAAGCCTGTATTTACAAGAAAGTGAGTGCGAGCACTACAACATTTCTGATAAGTATATGTGAATGACATATTGTTGATCGGAGATAATGTAGAATTGTTCTGCAAAGCATAAAGGAGTGTTTGAAAGGAATTTTTCAAAGAAAGACCTCGGTGAAGCTACTTACATGTTGAACATCAAGATCTATAGAGATAGATCAAGATGCTTGATAAGTTTTTCAATGAGTACATACCTTGACAAGATTTTGAAGTAGTTCAAAATGGAACAGTCAAAGAAAGAGTTCTTGCCTGTGTTACAAGGTGTGAAACTGAGTAAGACTCAAAGCCCGACCACGGTAGAAGATAGAAAGAGAATGAAAGTCATTCCCTATGCCTTGGCCATAGGTTCTATAAAATATGCCATGCTGTGTACCAGATCTATTGTATACCCTACACTGTTTTTGGCTAGGGGTATACTAGTGATCTAGGAGTAGATCACTAGACAGCGGTCAAAATTATCCTTAGTGGAATAAGGATATGTTTCTCGATTATGGAGGTGATAAAAAGGTTCGTCGTAAAGGGTTATGTCGATGCAAAATTTGACACTGATCCAGATGACTCTAAATCTCAATCTGGATACATATTGAAAGTGGGAGCAATTAGCTAGAGTAGCTCCGTGCAGAGCAATGTTAACATAGAAATTTGCAAAATACTTACGGATCTGAATGTGGCAGACCCATTGACTAAACTTCTCTCACAAGCAAAACATGATCACACCTTAGTACTCTTTGGGTATTAATCACATAGCAATGTGAACTAGATTATTGACTCTAGTAAACCCTTTGGGTGTTGGTCACATGACGATGTGAACTATGGGTGTTAATCACATGGTGATGTGAACTATTGGTGTTAAATCACATCGCAATGTGAACTAGATTATTGACTCTAGTGCAAGTGGGAGACTAAAGGAAATATGCCCTAGAGGCAATAATAAAGTTATTATTTATTTCCTTATATCATGATAAATGTTTATTATTCATGCTAGAATTGTATTAACCGGAAACATAATACATGTGTGAATACATAGACAAACAGAGTGTCACTAGTATGCCTCTACTTGACTAGCTCGTTGATCAAAGATGGTTATGTTTCCTAACCATAGACATGGGTTGTCATTTGATTAACTGGATCACATCATTAGGAGAATGATGTGATTGACATGACCCATTCCGTTAGCTTAGCACACGATCGTTTAAGTATGTTTGTCGGTGTCAAAACCGGCGGATCTTGGGTAGGGGGTCCCGAACTGTGCGTCTAGGCCGGATGGTAACAGGAGGCAGGGGACACAATGTTTTACCCAGGTTCGGGCCCTCTTGATGGAGGTAAAATCCTACGTCCCGCTTGATTAATATTGATGATATGGGTAGTACAAGAGTAGATCTACCACGAGATAAGAGAGGCTAAACCCTAGAAGCTAGCCTATGGTATGATTGTATGTTATGGTTGTTGTCCTATGGACTAAAACCCTTCGGTGTATATAGACACCGGAGAGGTTAGGGTTACACAAGGTTGGTTACAAAGGAGGAGATATCCATATCCGCACTGCCTAGCTTGCCTTCCACGACAAGTAGAGTCCCATCCGGACACGAGACGAAGTCTTCAATCTTGTATCTTCATAGTCTAACAGTCCGGCCAATGGAGATAGTCCGGCTGTCCGGAGACCCCCTAATCCAGGACTCCCTCAGTAGCCCCTGAACCAGGCTTCAATGACGATGAGTCCGGCGCGCAGTATTGTCTTCGGCATTGCAAGGCGGGTTCCTTCTCCGAATACACCGCAGAAGAATTTGAATACGAGGATAGTGTCCGACCCTGCAAAATAAGTTCCACATTCCACCGTAGTGAGAATAATATTTTCGTAGATCTAATTTGCTGGCTTGTTTTGGCAGCATGACGTTACGTCATGGCCCGGTGATTATTCGAACCGTTTCTTTTAACCAGCCCCGCACATAACGCGAGGCAGTTTTTCGACATGTCTTGTCAAAGCAGAGATCGTGTCCCCTTATTACGGGATTTTCATCAATACGGGCATGGGTAACCCAACCGCGCCATCAATTGCGGCGCTTGGGGGATAAGTGAGTTTTACCAGGCAAGTGGGGACGCTTAGTTTCGTCCGCCCATATAAAGGGATAAGGATTCACCTTACTATCCACGCCTTGTTCCTCCCTTACCCATCCGTTTCCGCACACTCGAGCTCTAGCGCCCAAGTCCACACTTCCCACCTCGACCTTCTCCAATCATGTCCGGAGCGGGGGGCAAGTGGATGGTATCCTCTGTCACGGAGGGAGACATCAAGAAACTAAGGAGAGCCGGATACCTATCCGACGACATCGCGCACCGGCTCCCAGATGAGGGGCAGCTCATCCCCACCCCCAGGCCCCATGAGAGGGTACTATTCCTCACCTATTTCCTCCGTGGACTGGGGTTCCCTCTCCATCCCTTTGTCCGGGGGCTCATGTTTTATTACGGCCTGGATTTCCACGATCTGGCCCAGAACTTCATCCTCAACATCTTGGCGTTTATCGTCTTGTGCAAGGCCTTCCTCCGCATCAAGCCCCACTTCGGCTTATGGCTGAAGACCTTCAATGTCAAGCCGAAGGTGGTGGGCGGCTGCCAGGCGGAGTGCGGAGGCACCATGGTGGGCAAGATGCCCAACATAACATGGCTCGAGGGCTCCTTTGTGGAAACCATAAAGGGGTGGCAATTGGGGTGGTTCTATATCACCGAGCCGCGCAACCCTGCATGGGCAGCGGCCCCCGAGTTCCGATCTGGCTTCCCCATGCGGCTCACCTCTTGGAAAGAGAAGGGTCGGTCCTAGGGTAGTTTGAAAGAGCTAACCGGACTCCAAACATGTATTCAAAACGTGGTGGACAAGAAGCTCAAGCTTGTCAACATAGTCCAGGTTATGCTCATCCGCTGGATACTCCCGTGCCAACAACGGGAGTTCAACTTGTGGGAGTTCAATCCGGCGTAGCACCGAACTCTGAACAGGCTCTTCGACACGACTCATGAAGACGCCTGGAGGGTGATGTTCAAAGGTGCCGAGGTCCCTACCCCTATTACTGAGGATCGCAGATTCAGCGCGAAGTGCCAAGCTAGTGCGGTAAGCTGCTTTAGCTTTCACGTGATACTTATTTTTTTTATATAGGTTGACTCTATGCGGGATCTAAACTCCCGTACCTTTGACAGGACTGGCAGAAGATGGATGGACAGATCGACTGTCCGGCTCCTTTGCCCGAAGGCCCCACAGACGCTCTTCTGCCGAAGATGCTGACTTCGGCCCCTTATAAGGTGCCGGAGAAGACCAAGAAGGCCAAGGGAACCCGAAAGAGTTCCCGACACCAGGCGTCGTCGGACTCACCGTCCAATGACTCTGCGGTGCAATCTTACCCCAAAGACGAGGAAGAAGAAGATGCTCCCCCACCGACTGGGTGAGACAAGAAAAGGAAGGCCGCCCCAACCGGGGAGGCCGGAGGGTCCAAGAAGGGAAGGACTCTCCTTCAGGACAGTTCCACCGCCGCCGACGAAGGCAAAGGCGAGTGGTTGCCCAGGGTCAAGCCCCCGGGGAGATCGTAAGTATTTGGATACCAGAGTAACTCCTAGGATTCCTTTGTCGCACTGCTTTCCCTAATGCTGAACGCAATTATGCAGGCCGCCATGAGCCAGTATCGATGTATCATCGGACGGCTCCTTGGGCTTGTCGGACATGGATAGCGATCCAGTCCCGACCGCCACCTCCCCTCATCCTGCCGACGACGTCGAGGTGTTGTCACAAGAGGCACCGTATCGAGGGGAGACAGTCCTGGAGGCGCCTCAGGGCGACCTTCCGGACTCCGGGAGCCGCGGGGACGGGGCCCCCGAGAGCTCCGAGTTTGGCCCTCAGCCGAACACCGTGCCGGACCCTCCAGCGGTTCCGGGCTCGGGCAGGCAGTCTCCTTCTAAGAGGGGCAAGACGCCTGTGCCGGTGACCTCTGTCCATCCAGAGGCACCGGACAATCTGCTGGAAGGGCTTCACAGTGCTTCCATCGACGAGGAGCACCGCACTATCATGAGGGCGGTGATCCAGAAGGTTCAGTCCGCTAAGAGCGGATTGACTGAAGCCTGTGCCAGCCTTCTAACAGGCTTTGAGGTAAGTGTTTTAAAATGTAGTAGAAATATTACCGCATAGATAGTAGCCCTTGATGCTTTGTTCGGTGTTCACAAAGAAAAGCCGAACAGAGGATCAAATAATATCGCAGGAGTCTAATGTAAGTATGTCAATATGCATATGCAGGCTTCGCAGCTGGCGTCCGCCGCACTGACTGCGGAGGTCGCCGTACTGAAGCAGGACCTCGAAGGGTCCAAGAAAGAGCTCGGCCTTGCCAAGAGGCAGCTCGAGGAGAACAAGGGTAAGTAATACCCTGTCTATAGATATGTATATTTAAAAAAGGACGCGATTGCAAAATGACAGGATCATTGTATTTTTACCAGGGGCCATGACCGAGGTGGCAACCCTGAAGCAAGCGCTAACCAAGGCCGAAGATACAGCGGCCAAGGAGCGCACCGAGCGAGAGAAGCATAAGGCTCGGGTGGGCGAGGTGCAGCAAGAGCTCTAGGCTCTTGTGGCGAAGCACGAGGCATTGGAGCTTGACTCCAAGACACGGGAGTCTGAACTTGCCGCGGCCCTCGAGAGTGTAAAAAGTGCCAAGGCCGAAGCCCAAAAGGCCCTCCAAGAGATCAACGCGATGAACAAGATATCGGCGGTTAAGGCTTTCTATATGCAAAGCAAGCATGTAAAAGTAAATTACCGATTACTTACCCAGATCCGGAGCTCTTCACGAGCATTCGCAGATTTGCCCCGCAGTGTATCCGATGCCGCACAATTTTACCAGGCCGAGGACGGAAGCTCGACGGAGAAGCTGTTCTGGTCTCAGTATGCTGAGGCCGAACATCCGGTGCCAATGAGCGACCAGCTGAAGCAGATGGTCGAGCTACATAAGGCGGCCGATCAGGCCATGAGGAGCTTTATAGTCCGGTTGTGGCCTAGCGACGCCCTTCCGAACAGCTTCTTCGGCCTGGTGAGGCGGCTCGTGGATGCCTCCCGCGGCTGGAGATCGTCAAGCGATCTGTCTGCATTGAAGGTGCACGCCGGGCTTTCGCCCATGTGAAATTGCAGTGGGTCATGCTAGACGCCGTGAAGCTGATCAAGGAGGGGCCGCCAGAGGGCAAGGAGCACCGTCACCCCAAGATGTACTACGAGGGTGTTCTGCCGGGCGCCCGTCTCATCGCGGACGAGTGTTCGAAAGATGTAATATTTGAATGAGACTTGCTCATTTTATCCTATATGTATGAAAACTTGTTTCATATGCGCTATGCAACACTTGTTGGAATTTAAAATATTACCTTCTATTTGGCTGTTTATCCAATCTGAGAGATGGCTAGTCCTCGGCTTCTGCCCCCATGTCACGAGTGCTGGGGTCTTTGGGATAAACCTGAGCAGTCTGGTTCCCATGTTTGGGTCCTTCGAGGGAGGTGCTCAGCGCAACGAACAAGGCAACCGGACAAATAATGCTTTATCACTCTCACTTAGCCATAGAATTCTATAATTTTAAATTTTGGCGAAGCCCCTGGTGTTCGAAAGGCCGAATTCGGGGCGCGATACACGCCTGTAAGCCGGACAGGGCCGGGCCCTCGCCCTAAGCGGCATAAGTCTTTAGGGACTCGAAAAACCTCGCCGAACAGCGACCAGTCTCTCGCCTTATCATGACAGTCAGTTTTAGCTTTCTCTACTGAGGTGCTCAGCCTGGCAGAACCGGGGCACAATCGCAGTAGTTCTCCTAGCGCTACCTTAGCCGATAGAGCGGAACGTAAGGTACCAAAACATAGGAGCCGGGCAAACCCAACATTTGACCAAAGACATGATTCGGAGCTGATGCATATAATTCTATAAGTTCGGGGTGCCGCACTTGTGGAAGTGTTTGGACTTTTCACACCGCATTCTGGGGTACGTAAGCCCCTGGTGTATTGGCCATACCAGAGTGTACGGTTGCAAAGCGTCATTAATGAACAGACACACACACATATATATATATAACAAGAATGCAATAATAGTCGTAATGTCATGCATTGTTTATTGAAAAATTGCGTTAAAGCAGAGTGATACAGATAGTGCGATAAGCAAAGAGTAGGACCAGGTCTCTTCCAAGGGCAGGCTGAGGAATGATATGAAATCGAATATTTCACTCGTTATTGTAATCAACCTGGGAATTCCGTGGTATAACGTAGCTGTCTGCCTCCTTGGTTGCTGCATCATGTGTTCGGCAATAGTGCTGCCGGACAGTGTTTCCAGAGATTAATGTCCTGAAAGAAAAAGAAAAATAACCAAACGGGAAGCCCCTAGTGCGGTTTAGGCCGCATTTTGGGGCGTGTCGCAGTTGTGCCCCCCTCCCCACCTGTGCCCATGGTATTTTTAATGTGTAATTATGTACGCGCGGCACGAATATCGCCGTTGGGCTGGGATTGGGGTGGCCGCCGTATTGCTACGCGAGCTCAGATCGCGCCAGGCGGTCTATTTGCCGATTGCCCCGAGCACGCTTGAAGTTGTCCGGGCTTTGAAACACCGAACTGGTTGATTGCCTTGAGAGGCTGCTTTGCGCTTCTGCTGCGAGGGCCGCGATGTGCTCCTCTGTTCGGAGAGAGCGCTCTGTGTTTCCATTGACTGTAATAACTCCATGAGGTCCTAGCATCTTGAGCTTGAGGTATGCAAAATGCGGTACCACATTGAATCTAGCGAATGCGGTTCGCCCGAGCAGCGCGTGATAACCACTTCAGAACGGTACTATATCGAAGATTAACTCTTCGCTTTGGAAATTATTCGGGGATCCGAAGACCACTTCTAGTGTAATTAAGCCTCTGCAATGGGCCTCTACACCTGGAATGATGCCCTTAAAGGTCGTTTTCGTGGGTTTGATCCTTGAGGGGTCTATACCCATTTTGCGCACTGTGTCCTAATAAAGCAGGTTCAAGCTGCTGCCGCCGTCCATAAGGACTCGAGTGAGGTGAAATCCGTCGATGATTGGGTCTAGGACCAGTTTGGCGAATCCGCCATGACGGATACTAGTGGGTGGTCCCTGTGATCGAAGGTGATCGGACAGGAGGACCAATGGTTGAACTTTGGGGCGACTGGCTCCAATGCATATACGTCCCTGAGCGCATGCTTCCGCTCCCTCTTGGGGATGTGGGTTGCGTATATCATGTTCACCATCCGCACTTGCGGGGGAAACCTCTTCTGTCCTCGAGTGTGCGGCTATTTTCGGCAATTAACTTGCCGGCCTGCTTGAACACCCAACAATCCCTGTTGGTGTGATTGGCTGGCTTGTCTGGGGTGCCGTGTATTTGACACGAGCGATTGAGTATACGGTCCAAGCTGGACGGACCCGGCATACTTTGTTTGAATGGCTTTTTCCGCTGACCGGGTTTAGAGCCTTTGAATCCGGCATTGACTGCCGTATCCTCACTATTTTTGCTGTTAATGCGGAGCTTATGCTTGTTGCGACGTGACCTGCTATTGTTGTCCTTGGTATCTGAGGTACCATGGTTCTTTGATATGTTATTACTGCGAGCCAGCCAGCTGTCTTCTCCCGCACAAAAGCGGGTCATGAGCGTCGTGAGAGTTGCCATAGATTTCGGCTTTTCCTGACCAAGGTGCCGGGCTAGCCACTCGTCTCGGATGTTGTGCTTGAAAGCCGCTAAGGCCTCCGCATCCGGACAGTCGATGATTTGATTTTTCTTTGTAAGGAACCGAGTCCAGAATTGCCTGGCCGACTCTTCTGGCTGCTGAATTATGTGGCTCAAGTCATCGGCGTCTGGTGGTCGCACATAAGTGCCTTGAAAGTTGTCGAGGAATGCGGCTTCCAGATCTTCCCAACAGCTAATGGAGTCCACTGGCAAGCTGTTAAGCCAATGCCGCGCTGGTCCTTTGAGCTTTAGTGGGAGGTATTTGATGGCGTGTAAGTCATCGCTGCGGGCCATGTGGATGTGGAGGAGGAAATCCTCAATCCATACTGCGGGTTCTGTTGTGTTGTCGTATGATTCAATATTTACAGGTTTGAAACCTTTTGGAAATTGATGTTCCATTACTTCATCTGTGAAGCATAAGGGGTGTGCGACGCCTCTGTATTGGGCTATATCGCGACGCAGCTGGAATGGGTCTTGCCCGCTGTGTTCGGCCCGGCCGGATTTGCTTTTACTGTATCTGGCGTGACGTTTGTCGTCTTGCAGAGTGGTGCGCCCTCGTGATCCGTAGATCGATCTTGAATGCTTTGCCTTGTCCTCCAATATGTCTCGCGGGTCTGGCGTATCTCCCCATGCCTTTTTATTTGAATGGCATTGGGGTGGAGGCTGAGCTTTTGGCTGGAATGCCTCTCTATCGCGGCCACGAGGTGGCCATCAGCCGTATCATATGCTTATTCCTCCAGTCGGGGTAGTAACCTGCGCCTTGGGTAACTCTTGGAAGGATGCTCGAGTTTATATTCCTCGGCCGCGAGGACTTCAGTCCATTTGTCAGCTAGCAGATCTTGATCAGCTTGAAGCTGCTACTGCTGCTTTTTCTTCAAGCTATTTGTCGTGGCCATAAGCCGGCGCTTGAAGCGCTCTTGTTCGACGGGATCCTCTGGTACGGCGAATTCATCATCGCCGAGGCTTGCCTCGTCTTCGGAGGGGGGCATGTGATCATCCTCCTCCTCTCCGTCTGCCGCTCTCTCAGGAGAGCTGGCTCCTTCATCCTTCTGCCCTAAATCTTGCTGGAGGGGATTGTAGTTGTCTTCTGCACTATCCGGAGTGTTATTATCTCCTGTGTCGGTATCACCACTTTTGCTTTGGCGGGATTTAGAGCGGCGCCGCTGACGTCGGCGCTTGGGTTGCTTCTTGGAGGGGTCATCCTCCGCTATCTCATCGCTATTGCCTTCGTTGGGTGTGTCCACCATGTATATGTCATATGACGAGGTGGCTTTCCAGTGCCCTATAGGTGCTGATTCATGTTCGTCTCCTACACCGTCGTCCATACAGTCGATGTCTTCGGAGTCGAAATCGAGCATGTCGGTTAAATCATCGACAGTGGCTACGAAGTGGGTGGTGGGTGGGCGTTGAATTTCTTCGTCGTCCGCATCCCAATCCTGTTGGCCATAATCCGGCCAGGGCTCTCCTGACAAAGAGAGAGACCTTAGTGAATTCAGAATGTCGCCAAATGGCGGGTGCTGAAAGAAATCCGCGGCGGTGAATTCCATGACCGGCGCCCAATTGGATTCGATTGGCAGGGGCGTGGATGGTTCGGAGTCAGAAAAAGAGTCTGGCACCTTGGAGTCACGGGCTGCGCAGAGGATTATGCTGGTGTTTGGCTCGATCCCCATCGAGACTGCAGCCCTTGAGGCGGTGTCTAACCACTCGTCCTTGTTTGGCGTAGTTGGCTCCGAGCTAAGGGTCGGAGCTGATGCGGGCGCGGCCTCTGGGGTACTGTTCGGCGGCAGAGCTAGGTCATACCCATCGTGACAGTGCGGCGCGCCCGGCTGTGGCTCGTATCCGTCGAAGATCAAGTCTCCGCAGATGTCGGCCGTGTAGTGCAAACTTCCAAATCTGACCTGATGGCCAGGGGCGTAGCTTTCAATCTTCTCCAGATGGCCAAGCGAATTAACGCGCAGTGCAGAGCCGCCGAATACGAAGATCTGTCCGGGGTGAAAAGTCTCACCCTGGACCACATCGCTATCGATGATAGTAGGAGCCATCAAGCCTAATGACGACGACATAGAGGAACTCTCAATGAAAGCACCAATGTCGGTGTCAAAACCGGCGGATCTCGGGTAGGGGGTCCCGAACTGTGCGTCTAGGCCGGATGTAACAGGAGGCAGGGGACACGATGTTTTACCAAGGTTTAGGCCCTCTTGATGGAGGTAAAACCCTACGTCCTGCTTGATTAATATTGATGATATGGGTAGTACAAGAGTAGATCTACCACGAGA
Source organism: Triticum aestivum (assembly GCF_018294505.1). NCBI lineage: Eukaryota > Viridiplantae > Streptophyta > Magnoliopsida > Poales > Poaceae > Triticum > Triticum aestivum. The sequence continues at coordinate 458,332,443 of NC_057803.1, forward strand.
TCAGAGAGGCTAAACCCTAGAAGCTAGCCTATGATATGATTGTATGTTATGGTTGTTGTCCTACGGACTAAAACCCTTCGGTTTATATAGACACCGGAGAGGGTTTGGGTTACACAAGGTCGGTTACAAAGGAGGAGATATCCATATCCGTACTGCCTAGCTTGCCTTCCACGCCAAGTAGAGTCCCATCCAGACACGAGACAAAGTCTTCAATCTTGTATCTTCATAGTTTAACAGTCCGGCCAATGGAGATAGTCCAGCTGTCCGGAGACCCCCTAATCTAGGACTCCCTCAATGTTACTATTGCTTTCTTCGTGACTTATACATGTTCCTATGACTATGAGATCATGCAACTCCCGTTTACCGGATGAACACTTTGTGTGCTACCAAACGTCACAACGTAACTGGGTGATTATAAAGGTGCTCTACAGGTGTCTCCGAAGGTACTTGTTGGGTTGGCGTATTTCGAGATTAGGATTTGTCACTCTGATTGTCGGAGAGGTGTCTCTGGGCCCTCTCGGTAATGCACATCACTTAAGCCTTGCAAGCATTGCAACTAATGAGTTAGTTGCGGGATGATGTAATACGGAACGAGTAAAGAGACTTGCCGGTAACAAGATTGAACTAGGTATTGAGATACCGACGATCAAATCTCGGGCAAGTAACATACCGATGACAAAGGGAACAATGTATGTTATTATGTGGCCTGACCGATAAAGATCTTCATAGAATATGTAGGAGCCAATATGAGCATCCATGTTTCGCTATTGGTTATTTGACCAGAGACGTGTCTCGGTCATGTCTACATAGCTCTCAAACCCATAGGGTCCGCACGCTTAACGCTACGATGACATTTATATTATGAGTTTTATGTTTTGATGTACCGAAGGTTGTTCGGAGTCCCGGATGAGATCACGGACATGACGAGGAGTCTCGAAATGGTCGAGACATGAAGATTGATATATTGGAAGCCTATGTTTGGATACTGGAAGTGTTCCCGGTGAAATCGGGATTTTACCGGAGTACCGAGGGGTTACCAGAACCCCCCGGGGACTTAATGTGCCTACATGGGCCTTAGTGGAAAAGGAGGGAAGCAAGGGAAGTGTGGGGCGCGCCCCCCAAGGACCAAACCGAATTGGTTTAGGGCAAAGGGGGCCGGGCCCCCTCTTTCCTTCTTCCCCCACCCAAGTCCTAATCCAACTAGGAAAAGGGGGGAGTCCTACTCCCGGTGGGAGTAGGACTCCTCCGGTGCGCCTCTCCCTTGACCGGCCGCACCCCCCTTGCTCCTTTATATACGGGGGCAGGGGGGCAACTCTAGACACACAAGTTGATCAAGTTGGTCGTCTCTTAGCCGTGTGCGGTGCCCCCCTCCACCATAGTCCACCTCGATAATACTGTAGCGGTGCTTAGGCGAAGCCCTGCGTTGGTAGAACATCAACATCATCACCACGCCGTCGTGCTGACAAAACTCTCCCTCAACACTCGGCTGGATCGGAGTTAGAGGGACATCATCGGGCTGAACGTGTGCTGAACTCGGAGGTGCCGTGCATTCGGTACTTGATCGGTCGGATCGTGAAGACGTACGACTACATCAACCGCGTTGTGCTAACGCTTCCGCTTTCGGTCTACGAGGGTACGTGGACAACACTATCCCCCTCTCGTTGCTATGCATCACCATGATCTTGCGTGTGCGTAGGAAATTTTTTGAAATTTCTACGTTCCCCAACAAAGTCTACAGATCATTCAAGGTTTTATCATAATCTGAAGACTTGGGGGCTGGCAGAATATAAGTAAGCCAAAAGAGCATACCTCATACTTCAGCTGCAACTGCTTGACCATTTCGATTTCTGAGTCACGGCTAGAGTGCACATGGCTCAGATAACCGGACAATATGTCGTGGGCGTTCAGATGGCTATAATGAAAAATGTCAAAACACACTCTTCGTCTCTCCAAAGCCTCTTGTTTTGCCGTGTGACGAGCCAACACGATGGGATTCCCCGGCTCAACAAAGCGGCTTCCAGTAATCAGAACATCCTGGGCAGACAGTGATGGCGGGTTGGCTGAGCTGGATGGTCCGGTAGTAGAGGGATTAATGATGGTAGCGTCAGCTAACGGCTCAGGAGGATCTGATTGAGTATTGGCAGCCGGGTGTTCTGGTGCTTCCATCTAAGGGGGAGAAGGTGGCATGGCCGGTTCAGGTGCAAGAACCGGCGGTTCTTTCGCCGTCTTAGTCACCTTGGCCTTCTTGGACTTGGCTTGGCCACTAAGAAAGATATTACGAAACAGTCAGTATAAAAAAGCAGTTTGAAAGACACGAAGGAAAGATGATTTCTTCCTTACTCAGGGGCAGTCTTAAAGGCCAGGAATTGAGTTTGAGATGAGTCGCCAGAAGAGCGGGACACCTCCTGCAAAGATAAAATAAAGTTAGTAATACAAGGGAGAAGATCCATTAATGGGAAGTAAAAAGCGATGGACTAAACCTCATGCTGGCGCTTTTGAGGAGTTTGTTGAAGAACAACAGGCAGTTCATCGACGTTCTGGGCCTGCCGGCGGCTCTCATGTTGCTGCTTTTTAAAAAGAAAATGAGGGTCCAGATAAGCCAAAGGGTGTGAAAACCTTACTTTCCGGGTTACGTCTCGAAGTTTCTGCCTTGGCAAATGGGCTGAGTCGGAGGAAATAGTTACCTCTTCTTCCATGGCCTGACTGGCCCCCGTGTCGTCCTCGCAATGATCAGTGTTAATAAGATTGTTAAAAAGCTGGCCAAGGGAGTCAAGGGCTACCTCCGACTCAGAAGTATCATCATCAAGCTTCAACAGATCTTCAGCGGTGCTTTTCTTCTTCTTCTTAGATCTCTGGGTCGTCTTCTTGGCGGTTATGGCGGCGGCTCTGGCTTTCTTGGCGGCTTCGTGATCGTACTTGGCTTTCCAGAAATCGGATTGGCCTATAAACAAACATGCAAGATGAAAGGTCATGCAAATATTTAAAACAACTGAGAAAAATGCAAAGAGGAAGAGAGCAGAGGTTATTTACCTCTGGCACCGGGTTAAGCTTGCAGAAAGGGTTTAACCCGACTTTACTGCAGTCTTCGTATTTACCGTTCACCAGAAGAGTTGACATTGAAACAATATCTTCTTCAGTTAATTGAACAGAGCTGTCATGAAGAGAGTTATATGGGCCTCCACCATATTCGTACATCAGTTTGGATCGGCGGCTTAGAGGGATGACCCGCCACGCAACCCAGCAACGGGTTAAGTCAACTCCGGTTAAGCCATTCCCCAGTAAAGCGTTGATCCTTTTAATGGATGGTATCAGCTTCTTGCGTTCGGCGGTAGTGAGCTTGTCAGGGAGTGCAAATTTAGAGTCAAGGCGCTCTGAGCGATAACCCGGCAGTGGATGCTCATTTGTTGGTGAAGTGTCTTGACAATAGAACCAAGTCTAATTCCAGTCCTTGGGATGACTTGGCAAGACTATTAGGGGGAAGACAACGCCTTGTCGATGCTGAATTGAGATACCTCCAAGTTCCAGGCTAGGGCCATTGGTGCACTCATTCTGGCGGTTCAGATAAAAATAATCTCTAAAGAGTTCCACAGTCGGTTCTTCTTGAAGGTACACCTCGCAGAGAACTTGGAAGTTGCAGATATTGGATATGGAACTAGGCCCGATGTCTTGAGGGTGGAGTTTGAATAAATGGAGGACATCTTTGAAGAACTTTGAGCTGGGTGGGGAAAAGCCACGGTTCATATGATCAGAAAAGATGATAACTTCACCATCTTTTGGATTGGGCCGTTCCTCCTCCGGGTCAGGCGCACGGTAGGACATAACATTCTTCCCTGGCAAAAAACCTATGGTAAAAAATTCCTTCAGATTGTCCTCAGTGACTATTGAGGGAACCCAGTTGCAGACAGTCAGTGCTTTGGACGACATGATGTTCAAAAGACGAATTGAAAAGAAAGCAACATACCGGCTTAATTCAATGAAAATGGTGAAAGTAAATGAGGATGATACAGGGGAGTAATGGCGGCTTAAGTAAGGGCTAATGCCATATAAGGAAAAGTAAGCCGGCACAATAAGCCGCCATGACTACAGACATTTGAGAAATACTAGCAACAGGATTGGTTAAGTGTTGAGACAAACAGATTTCTTAACTTCTGGATATTATTATGGATCAAATGGCCATTCAAAATGAAAAAAATTCTAGACCTAAAAATATAGCACAGATGAGTTCATCAGTCCTAATGTGGCCTTTGTACCAGAAAAAGAGATCTACTAGCATCAGGAGTAGGCACCAAACAGCTACCGCACAAAGCATATATTTCTTTTTTGGATCAAGAAGAGGAGGCAGTGGAAAAACTACGAAGAAGCCGCGATGAACTGCGAAGAACATGCGGAAAACCTAGAAGTACTAAATGTGGATCTGAGGAACTGGAGGACGAAGACTTACAACCACGGATCCTCCATGGAAGATCGTCGCCGTTCTCTGAACTGATTCTGGTTGATGCAACGGCCAAGGTCGATGACGATGAGGTGCTCTGAGACGGTGGCGGGGCTCGAGCTGTAGTGGGGTTGTGAGAGGAAGAAGACAAAGAAGAGAGGAAATGAGAAAGACCAAGGCATGCCTATTTATAAGGGATAAGCGAATAGGCGGGTGCGAAAATCGAGGAAGACCCGAATAATGGTCATCTAACTAAATGGACGCCTCGATTCTCGGAAGGCATTAAAGATGAAGATCCGTTGAGAGATGACGTCATAAAAGTTTTTCGTGTTTTCCAGAGATGATGTCATGGCGGGTTACAGAAACTTCTGCGAGGAAAGGAAGATGGATTTTGGTTTAAGTGTTGAAGATTGACAAAGAACAAAGTTCAAAGTCGACCTGGGGCCTAATGTTGGGGATATAGCTATTAGTTATGGCCCGCCGAGGAGAGGCCGGGTCAGCCCCAATGGCGGGTCACAAAGGAAGCCCAAAAACATTCAAGGCGATAGTTTATTAAATCTTATAGAAGGCCTAAAGGCCTAGAGGCGGTTTAAGGACCAATATTGTAAACCTCCATATGTAAGGAAAGACTTGTAAGGAAAGTCATGTAAAAGTAGTCACCGAGCCGGACATGCTTTATGAGCCGGCCGGGACTCTGTAGGCCGCCATGCGTCAACCCGTGTATATAAGGGGATGACCCGGTGGCGGATTAGGGCAAGAAACAAGAGATCGAAAACCAAGCCGGCAAACTAGCCTCTTGGTGATCGAAACCCCAACAATATAAACACAACTAGACGTAGGCTTTTACCTTCATCGTAAGGGGCCGAACTAGTATAAAACCTCTCGTGTCCTTTGTCCCGACTAACCCCTTTAAGCTTCCTAGTTGCGATGGCCCTACGACTAAGTCCTTTTGCTAGGACATCTGCCATGACAATTCCATGACAAGTACGCTTACGAGGATCAAGCTTCCGTCAACTCGGAGAACTTTGCAGGCAAGATGACCATACCCTCTAAATCACTTATATATTTGCTTGCTAGTTGTTCTCTCTATTGCTATGCCACGATACCTACCACCTACTATATCATGCTCGCCATATTGCCATGTCAAGCCTCTAACCCACCTTTCCTAGCATACCGTTGTTTGGCTATGTTACCGGTTTTGCTCAGCCCCTCTTATAGCGTTGCTAGTTGTAGGTGAAGATGAAGTTTGTTCCATGTTGGAACACGGATATTGTTGGTATATCATTATTATATCTTGTTTACTTTAATGCATCTATATACTTGGTAAAGGGTGGAAGGCTCGGCCTTATGCCTGGTGTTTTGTTCCACTCTTGCCGCCCTAGTTTCCGTCATACCGGTGTTATGTTCCTTGATTTTGCGTTCCTTACGCGGTTGGGTGTTATGGAAACCCCTTGAGAGTTTGCTTTGAATAAAACTCCTCCAGCAAGGCCCAACCTTGGTTTTACCATTTGCATACCTACCACCATATACCTTCCCTTGGGTTCTGCAGACTCAAGGGTCATCTTTATTTTAAGCCCCCGGGGCCAGTGCTCCTCTGAGTGTTGGTCCGAACTAGAGTCCTTTGCAGCACCACCTCGGGGAAACTCGATGTTTGGTTTTAGTTATTCGGAGTGCTCATCCGGTGTGCCCTGAGAACGAGATACGTGCGACTCCTATCGGGATTTGTCGGCACATCGGGCGGTTTTGCTGGTCTTATTTTACCATTGTTGAAATGTCTTGTAACCGTGATTCCGAGACTGATCGCGTCTTCCTGGGAGAAGGAATATCCTCGTTGACTGTGAGAGCTTGTGATGGGCTAAGTTGGGACACCCCTGCAGGGTTTTGAACTTTTGAAAGCCGTGTCCGCGGTTATGGGCAGATGGGAATTTGTTAATGTCCGGTTGTAGAGAACTTGAAACTTAACTTAATTAAAATGAATCAACCGCATGTGTAGCCATGATGGTCTCTTTTCGGCGGAGTCCGGGAAGAGAACACGGCCTCGTGTTATGCTTGAACGTAAGTAGATTCAGGATCACTTCTTGATCACTATTAGTTTCTCGACCGTGCTTTGCTTCTCTTCTCGCTCTCATTTGTGTAAGTTAGCCACCATATATGCTAGTGCTTGCTGCAGCTCCACCTCACTACCCTTTCTTACCTTTAAGCTTAAATAGTCTTGATCACGAGGGTGTGAGATTGTTGAGTCCCCGTGACTTACAGATACTTCCAAAACAGATGTAGGTGTCAATGATGCCAATGCAGGGGACGCTACCGAACTCAAGTGGGAGTTCGACGAGGATTCGGGATGTTACTATGTGTCTTTTCCGGATGATCAGTAGAGGAGCCTAATTGGGGCGATCGGGGATCTAACATTTGGGGTTGTCTTTCCTTATTTTGGTAACGTAGTCAGACCTTGATTGTATTCTGGATGATGTGTGATATATTTATGTATTGTGTGAAGTGGCGATTGTAAGCAAACTCTTTATCCCTTTCTTATTCAGTACATGGGATGTGTAAAGATGACCCCTCTTGCGACATGCCTACCATGCGGTTATTCCTCTAAGTCGTGCTTCGACACGTGGGAGATATAGCTGCATCGTGGGTGTTACAGAGCGTGCGATGGTGATCACATCAACCTTGGAAACACTTCCAACACACATCGTCACCTCGCTCTTAGCTAGTCTCTGTTAATTCCGTAGCTTTTGTTTTGAGTTACCAATATTAGCAAATGAACTGGTATCTAATACCCAGGTGCTACTAGGAGTACTAGTAAGGTACACATCAATAGGACACATATATCAAATATACTTTTGTTGAAGTTGACAACCTTCTTATCTTTGAGGCAGTTCCGCTACCAGTGACCGTTCCCCTAATAGAAGCACTTTCTCTCGGGTTTGGGTTCTTGGGTTTCTTCACTGGAGCGGCAACTGGCTTGCCATTCAAGAAGTTTCCCTTCTTGTCCTTGCCCTTCTTTGAAACCAGTGCTCTTGTTAACCATCAACACTTGATGCTCCTTCTTGATTTCTACCTTTACGGCCTTTAGCATGACGAACAGCTCCAGGATTATCTTCACTTTCATGTTATAGTTCATCACGAAACTCTAATATCTTGGTGATAGTGACTGGAGAACTTTTGTCAATCACTCTCTTATCTGGAAGATTAACTCCCACTTGATTCAAGTGATTGAACTACCCAGACATTCGGAGCACATGCTCACTGGCTGAGTTATTCTCCTCCATCTTGTAGGCAAAGGTCTTGTCAGAGGTCTCAACCTCTCAACACGAGCATGATCCTGAAATACCAATTTCAGCTCTTCGAACATCTCATATGTTCTGTGGTGTTCAAAACGCTTTTGGAGCCCCGACTCTAAGACGTAAAGCATGGCATACTAAACTATCAGGTAGTCATCAGAACGTGTCTACCAGATGTTCACAACATCCACAGACGACACCGGAGGGGTTGGCACACCGAGCGGTGTATCAAGGATAGAAGCCTTCTGTGTAGCAGTGAGGACAATTCTCAGACTACGACCCTAGTCTACACAATTTCTTAGAATATCTTTTAACTTAGACTTTCTCTAGGAATGTATTAAAACAAAGAGCTAAAGCGCGAGCTATTAATCCACAACATAATTTGCAAAGACAATTTAGACTATGTTCATGATAATTAAGTTCATCTAATCAAATTATTCAATGAACTCCCACTCAGATAGACATCCCTCTAGTCATCTAAGTGATACATGATCCGAATCGACTAGGCCGTGTCCGATCATCACGTGAGACAGACTAGTCATCAACGGTGAATATCTTCATGTTGATCGTATCAACTATACGACTCATGTTCGACCTTTTGGTCTCTCATGTTCCGAGGCCATGTCTGTACATGCTAGGCTCGTCAAGTCAACCTAAGTGTTTTGCATGTGTAAATCCGGCTTACACCCATTGTATTCGAACGTTAGAATCTATCACACCCGATCATCAGGTGGTGCTTCAAAACAACGAGCCTTCGCAACGGTGCACAGTTAGGGGGAACACTTTCTTGAAATTTTAGTGAGGGATCATCTTATTTAGGCTATCGTCGTTCTAAGCAAATAATATGTAAACATGACAAACATCACATGCAAATCATAAAGTGACATGATGTGGCCAATATCATCTTGCGCCTTTGATCTCCATCTTCGAGGTGCGGCATGAACACCATCGTCACCGACATGAAACCATGATCTCCATCATTGTGTCTTCATGAAGTTGCCTCGCGAACTATTACTTCTACTACTATGGCTAACGGTTAGCAATAAAGCAAAGTAATTACATGGCGTTTTCATTGACACGCAGGTCATAAATAAATTAAGACAACTCCTATGGCTCCTGTCAGTTGTCATACTCATTGACATGCAAGTCGTGATTCCTATTACAAGAACATGATCAATCTCATACATCACATATATCATTCATCACATCCTTTTGGCCATATCACATCACATAGCATACCCTGCAAAAACAAGTTAGACGTCCTCTAATTGTTGTTGCATGTTTTACGTGGCTGCTATGGGTTTCTAGCAAGAACGTTTCTTACCTATGCAAAACCACAATGGTGATATGCCAATTGCTCTTTACCCTTCATAAGGACCCTTTTCATCGAATCCGATCCGACTAAAGTGGGAGAGACAGACACCCGCCAGCCACCTTATGCATCAAGTGCACGTCAGTCGGTGGAACCAGTCTCACGTAAGCGTACGTGTAAGGTCGGTCCGGGCCGCTTCATCCCACAATGCCGCCGGATCAAGATAAGACTAGTAATGGTAAGAAAATTGAACAAATCATTGTCCACAAATGATTTGTGTTCTACTCGTGCTTAGAATCTATGCATAGACCTAGCTCATGATGCCACTGTTGGGGAACGTAGCAATAATTCAAAATTTTCCTACGTGTCACCAAGATCAATCTAGGAGATACTAGCAACGAGAGAGATGGAGTGCATCTTCCTACCATTGAAGATCGTTAAGCGGGAGCGTTACAATAACGCGGTTGGTGGAGTCGTACACGCAGCGATCCAGATCGCGGTGGATTCCTATCTAAGCGCCGAACAATGGCGCCTCTGCGTTCAACACACATACAGCCCGGGGACGTCTCCTCCTTCTTGATCTAGCAAGGGGAGAGGAGAAGTTGAGGGACAACTCCGACAGCATGACGGCGTGGTGGTGATGGAGCGTGTGGTTCTCCGGCAGGGCTTCGCCAACCGCTACGGAGGAGGAGGAGGTGTAGGAGAGGGGGAGGGGCTGCACCAGGGGAAGGGTGTGGGTGCCCTCTCTCTCCCTCACTATATATAGGGGGAAGGGGGGTGGAGGAGGCGCCCTAGGGTTCCCTAGGGGAGGGGCAGCGGCCACAGGGGAAACCCTAGATGGGTTTGGGCGCCCCCACCCCTAGGAAACTTGCCCCCAAGCTGGGAGGAGTGGCTGCCCTAGGGGAGGCGCCCCCACCTCTCCAGGTTACGTGAGATGGGGTGGGAGGGGCGCTCAGCCCCTTAGTGGGCTGATGTGCCCCTCCCCTTGGCCCATAAGGCCCCCAAACGCTTGTCGGGGCCTCCGAAACCCCTTTCGGACACGCTGGTCATCACCCGGTACCCCCGGAACAATTCTAGACTCCAATACCCTTCGTCCAATATATCGATCTTCACCTCCGGACCATTCCGGAACTCCTCGTCACGTTCGGGATATCATCTAGGACTCCGAACAACCTTCGGTAACCACATACTATTTCCCATAACAACTCTAGCGTCACCGAACCTTAAGTGTGTAGACCCTACGGGTTTGGGAACCATGCAGAATGACCGAGACATCTCTCCGGCCAATAACCAATAGCGGGATCTTGATACCCATATTGGCTCCCACATGTTCCACGATGATCTCATCGGATGAACCACGATGTCGGGGATTCAATCAATCCCGTATACAATTCCCTTTGTCTATCGGTATGTTACTTGCCCGAGATTCGATCGTTGGTATCCCCATACCTCGTTCAATCTTGTTACTGGCAAGTCTCTTTACTTGTTCTGTAACACATGATCCCATGGCTAACTCCTTAGTCACATTGAGCTCATTATGATGATGCATTATCGAGTGGGCCCAGAGATTCCTCTCCGTCATACGGAGTGACAAATCCCAGTCTCAATTCGCGCCAACCCAACAGACACTTTCGGAGAGACCTGTAGTGCACCTTTATAGTCACCCAGTTACGTTGTGACATTTGGTACACCCATAGCATTCCTACGGTATCCGGGAGTTGCACAATCTCATGGTCTAAGGAAATGATACCTGACATTAGAAAAACTTTAGCAAACGAACTTCACGATCTTGTGCTACGCTTAAGATTGGGTCTTGTCCATCACATCATTCTCCCAATGATGTGATCCCGTTATCAACGACATCCAATGTCCATGGTCAGGAAACCACGACCATCTATTTTTTCACAAAAAGACTGTAAGGGAACGCCCTACAGTATAATTGGTGCAACAAACCCAAATTGCAAGTACCATGCCTTGAACCTGGGTGGGTAGGAAGGCATCAGCCCCTTCCCACCACTAGGCTATGCCTTAGTTTGCAACCACGACCATCTAATGATCAACGAGCTAGTCAACTAGAGGCTTACTAGGGACATATTACGATCTATGTATTCACACATGTATTACGGTTTCCGGTTAATACAATTATAGCATGAACAATAGACAATTATCATGAACAAGGAAATATAATAATAACCATTTTATTATTGCCTCTAGGGCATATTTCCAACAAATAATTGTTGTTTGGTGCCAGCGTTGAGGATGAACATTATATCTGGATCTTGTTTAGTGCGAAACATTTATTCATTTAAATCAGAGAATAATGGTTGTTCTATTTATATGAGCAATATCTTTTATGGTCATGCACCCTTAAATAGTGGTCTATACTTGTTGAATCTCGATAGTAGTGATACATATATTCATAATATTGATGCCAAAAGATGCAAAGTTGATAATGATAGTGCAACATACTTGTGGCACTGCCATTTAGGTCATATTGGTGTAAAGTGCATGAATAAACTCCATGCTGATGGAATTTTGGAATCAGTTGATTATGAATCATTTGATACTTGCGAACCATGCCTCATGGGAAAGATGACTAAAACTTCGTTCTCCAGAACAATGGAGCGAGCCAATGACTTATTGAAAATAATACATACCGATGTATGCGGTCCGATGAGTGTTGAGGCACGCATCGGGTATCGTTATTTTCTAAGCTTCATGGATGATTTAAGTAGATATGGGTATATTTACTTAATGAAACACAAGTATGAAACATTTGGAAAGTTCAAAGAATTTCAAAGTGCAGTAGAGAATCGTCTTAACAAGAAAATAAAGTTTCTATGATTTGATCGCAGAGGCTGTCGGTTTACGGGTTCCAACAAAACCCTTGAGGTTCGAACTCTGGGGTGCGCACGAAGATATCTCTCACCCTAGCTCACACTCTCACCACGATCTCAAAGCCTAGATCACCGAACCCGAGGAACAAGAGACACAAGAGTTTATACTGGTTCGGGCCACCGTTGCGGTGTAATACCCTACTCTAGTGTGGTGTGGTGGATTGCCTTGTAGGCTGGGGATGAACAACTACAAGGGAAGAACAGCCTCCTGAGGGGAGGTGTTCTTGAGCTTGATGAGCTTGTGTGTGTGTGGATGGTCTGGTTCCTCTCCAGATCTCATGAGATGCCTCCCACGGTGGTGGCTAGTCCTATTTATAGAGGCCCTGGTTCTCTTCCCAAATATTAGGTGAGAAGGTATCCCACAACGGACAATTTGAAGGGGGACAGCTAGTACAAGCTATCATGACAAAAGGTGGTCTTCGCCTGCCAAAGGCTCTGGTGGTGACACCGCCGTGGGCTCCTAATGACCTCTGTCCTACCGTCCTGCTGGTCTTGGTCTCGTTACACCGATATGGAAACCTTTGCCTGATGCCTCGGGACTCCTCGCCTGCGCCTGCCTCTTTAGCACCAAAGAGGCAACCAGTACACTGTGCGTGCTGGCGCTCGCCTGGTGCCCGCCTAGCCTTGGTCGTCATGGCTCACCTCATGGAAACCTCACGAGGTGCCCCTCACCTTCATCTCTCTGCTCCTCGCAAGCCAGCCTAGTGAGGCTGCCCCTGAGGAGGTCTGGTGTCGCCCGCCTCGTGAGGCTTGGCCCCTCACGAGGGTCTTGAGTGTTTGTTGATGAAGATGGGCCATACCAGGCCGCTGGTGGAGCCACGCCCTGGGCCGCAGGCAGGCAAGTCTGGGTACCGCCGTTCCCAGGACACCGGTAGTAGCCCCCGGGCCCAAGGCGCACTCGTACTTGGCTTCGCCACGAAGCTAAGGGTCAAGTGCGGAGCATCGCGGGCCCCAATAACATGCGGCCTCGATCGACGCGTGGTGACTAATGGGACGTGGGTGCCTCCACTTCCCCACACAGCCTCGATTACCGCCTGGCTAGGCAACCACCGTCGTCTTTGTAGCTCTGCCTCCTTTATAGGCAGCACTCTCCACTGCTCCCTCATTTTCCGGAAGGCAGTGGATCTCTTCCCTTGGTCCAATCTGACACCAACTCCCCCCGCCGCCATGGCACCAAGCCGGAAGAAGAAGGGAAAGAAGGAGTCCCGTACCTTAACCCCCGCGATGCCGGTCTTTGAGCCCGCCATTGAGCGGTCGGTGGTTCTCAACCAAGAGGCGATGGGCAAGGTGCGCCCGGTGCTTGCCGCCGATTTCAATGAGTGGGGGGCGATGGTGGTCTGGCCTGCTTCCTCCGCCCAAGTTGACAGGACGTCCACCGAGGTCCCCATCCATCTTCACGCCGTTTGGGCAGGCTTGGTTTCCCCCTTCTCCAAATTCTTCAATGCGGTGCTCTCACATTACCAGATCAACGGGCTGCATCTCGATTCCCAATCCATCATCATCCTTGCTGTCTTCACCTTTGTCTACGAAGCCATGGTGGGCATTGCCCATTCCGTGGCCTTGCTTCGCCACTTCTTCTCGCTGCACCTGACAGATCCTCTCTAGCGCTCAAGGTGTGTATCCCTTCAGGCCGTCATGGCGACAGCTGGTTCGGGGATGGACTTCGAGCTCTCGCCGGTCGTCGGAGGCTTCGGGAAGAGGTGGGTGTTTGTGGACATTGGCGTGCACAGCCCCCTGCTGCTGGTCCCCGGATTCCAGCCGCTCCAATCTCCGGTTGGGGGCACGCGAAGCTCACCGATCGGCGGCTCACCCATATCTAGCTCTGGCTTGCGAGGCTGAAGGACCTCGGAGTGACAGCACCCATGGTGGTGAAGGAGTTCATCCGGTGTCGTATCGCTCCGCTTCAGTGCCACTCTCGGGCAATGTGGACCTTCTCTGGCTACGGGGACCGCATGAGGCTTCAGGCTCCGACCCTTCCTCTTAAGGCGCGACGAACGGTGCTCGAGCTCCTGACGGGCAACCCGATGCCAACCAACCTGTCGGAGGAGGGCTGTCTTCTGTACTGTTGCTCGAACAAGGTGGAGTTCGTGAAGCAGATGCCCCTCTTCGACGAATGGGGTCCACACCCAGCTGGCCTTGAAGGGCCTCACGAGAGCCCTGTCTTCGTGGGCCCCCTCCCAGCCGCAAGCGCGATGCCTGCCCCAGGAGCGGGCGCACGGGGCGGTCGCTATCGAGCGATGGCGGTGTTGTGCTGAGGAACCGGCACCACTCGGGGTTCCTGAGGTGCCATCCCCCGGGACCCTGGAGAGCCGTCCTGAGGAAGTGGCCTGGGGGACGACGCAGTTCGATGTTCCTGAGGCCGGAGCCCCTGAGGCCCCGGTGAACCGCCATGAGGCGAGTACCAAGGTCTCCGCACGGTCCAGCACCCCTAAGGTGCCTCCTCAGGAGTCACACCATCGGTGCCCGACCTTGGTTACTGCGCCCAGGGCTTCAGCCGGCTCCGACCGAACTTTGCGGCCCTCCGCAAGAGGAAGAGGTCACCAAGCTGCAGTGGTGACGCCTTCCGGCCATTGAAGCAGAGGAAGTACATTGCTATTGACGAGTGAGTAACTTATATTTATAATTTCTCGAGTACCGCTTTCCCTCCTGACTAAGGTTCCTCAGGGTCCCTTATGCTAAGGAGATGAAGTCTCCCGAGAAGAAACCTCCTCCTGCCTCCAGTCCTCTGCTGATCTTGAGCGCCCCCAGCCAGCTTGCCGCACTTGGTGTGAAGTCGGCCGGAGAGGAAAGCACGCCGGCTTGGCGTCTCAGCCCCGCGTTCTTGCCGTCCGTCCTTTGCGGCCTTGCCTGGGATGCGGAAAGTGTGCCAAGGGCTCCAACTCTAGTTATTGATCGTGATTGGGTGGCCTCGGCTCTGGCCTCTCCTTCGGGTAACGAGCCTCTGCCCCGCCGGACCCCAGATGGGACCCGAAGGGCGACTGGAAAGGCTTAGGCCTGCATCCCCCTATTGGGAGGAGGCGAGCCACCTTGATCCTTTTCAACGACTCCCGACATGGAGGACGGACCCGGTCGTGCATTCGAGCTTGCGCGCAGGTGGGGTGCCGTCCGTCATGAGCTCTTCCGGGAAGCGATGGGCGCTCTGGGCCGGCTTGGGGAGGAGCTCGTGGACATCGATGCCCGCCTTGAAACTGAGGGTCTTCGGCTAGTGGATGAATGTCGTCAATTCAAGGTGGCCATCAACCTTGGGCGCTTCCAGCATGAGCATGCCAACACAAAAGCCAAGGCATTCCTCGCAACTTCGCACGAGGCCAGGGAGGTAGACCACCACTACGAGGTCGCCGAGAAGCACAGGCAGGAGCTCCATGCCCTGAATGCCTTCCTAGAGCAGTAGGTGGAGGCGCGTAGGGCTGCCGTGGCATCGATGAAGGGGGCGCTGTCCGACGAGGAGGAGATCTTGAGCGCGAGGAAGCGCTAAAGCTAGAGGCCACAAAGCACAGCCTTGAGCTTGAGCGGTTGAAGACGAGGGAGCCTTAGGTTGCTTAGGCGGAAGATGCCACCAGCGCGCGAGAGGCCAGGATCCAGGAGGAAGTGGACCGCAGGGTGGCGGAGGCTCGCGCTGATCTTGCCAATAGGTACGACCTGAAGCTGAAGCTCGTGGAAGCCTAAGATGAGGGAAGGACCACCGCCCTTAGATCAAGGTTGGCTGAGGTGGAGCAGCGGGAGAAGGCTGCTGCAACTGCCTTGATCTCCGTGCAGGTCGAGTTGGCCTCCGTCCATGCTGAACTGCTCCCGCTTCAGCAGTGAGTTACCGCTGCTGAGTCCCTCTCGCAGCAGAGTGTCGGGGGAAACGACACCTATGGGATCACTAGGATCCCTTCTACGGTTGGCGGGCGCGGGGTTGTGCAAAGAGCGGGCCTGGCGGCCAGTGCAAGGATCGTTTACCCAGGTTTGGGCCGCGGAGACGTGTAATACCCTAGTCCTCTTTTGATGTATATTTGAGTGTTCTTGAGTTCTTGAACTAGCTACGGTGTCTCTCTAGTTCAAAAGATCCGAACCCCCCTCAAGTACGCCTCGGGCCTCCTTTTATAGACAAAAGGGGTCGCCACAGTGGCACAGAGGAGGTGGAAAGGTGTATCGCGGCTGAGTCTATCCTCTGGTACCGTCGGACAAACGCATTTAATGCGCTGCCGACGTGCCCCTTTTGCTTTATTGGGGATGGCAAGGAAGCTCGTCCTAGCTGTCGCCGGCTCACCTGGCTCCGACGCGCCGAGCTGACGAGGCGTTGTAGCGCCACGTTGGCTGGCTACTAGGCTGGCGTGATGGCGGAGCCTTCATGAAGATCTACATGCCACCACGTAGGTGCTTGCTGAGTCGATGTGAAGGCCGCACGCTGCCATGTAGCCGCGTGCCCAACTGTTCGAGCTAGCAGCTGCATGGGAGCGGCGATAGAGTCCTGGCAGACGTGGGCCTAGCTGCAGCCCTGCAGACGTCCTCGACAAGGGTCTTGCCAAGGGCCCGACAAGGGTCCTGCTGCGGCACCGCGGTTGTCCCCAGCAAGGATCTTACCTAGGGTCTCGTGGATTTCCTTGGCAAGGACCTCACCAAGGATCGTCGTCTTCTGGTTCTCATCTGATCTTGTGTATTTATGATCTCTACAAAGATCTGCATGCCACCATGGAGGTGCCTCCCGAGCCTTAGTTCCAATATAGTTGATGGTGTTGGAAACCCTGGGGCTCAAGGGTGGCACGCTCTGCTGGCGTCATGCAAGTTGCCCCGGCATGGATCTTGCCGGGGCCGCGGAAGCCACCGCGGTAAGAGTCTTGCCGGGGGAGTCCACCTCACTCTCTTTCTCTCTTTGTGCTCCTGGTCTTGGCGTTGCTCTGGCTGTCTTGCGCTCCGGCATCCTTCCTCTGCCCTGCTCAGTGTGGCCGTGGGCGCGGCTCTGACTGCCCCTGCATAAGTAAAGGGGTGCAAAAGGAGAGCCCCTACTTTTGTACACCGACAGGAGCCCCCGGGCCTGGTCCATACATAAGCGCGACGCATTGTTGGGCTAGGCCCAGAACGGTGTGAGGGTAGGTGGGGCGGATTTTTACTTCAGTAACTTTTCCATCCGCTGCGCTTCCCCACGACCCGTGTTGACCGCGCAACGTGGGGGGTCGTGCATGATGTGGGGATCATGCGTGGGGAGGTTTCCGCACGCATGCGTCACATCGTTGTAAAGAGGCGGCTCGCGCCTTCCCCCAAAAAGGAAAAAACGCAGAGGCGCAACTCATTTACTGAGTGGACTTGGGTCGTGGTCTTCAAGGCGCCCGCACCCCGCGATCACGGGGTCGAGAATGGTCGCCTCACCCGTCCCCTTCATTTATGCTTGCTCGCCATGTGTCCCCCATGCCCCTGAGGTGGCAGGCGGCGGACACGCGCGGGGGGGGGGGGCACAGTTCTTAAATAACGGGGCGGGAAACCAGGTCATAGCTGATTGGAGCGGCGGGTCGGTCCTGATTCCCTGCGCCCCCGATGGCCGGATTGGCTGAGTGGGGTGGCCGGGCCCCGACCCTGCCCCTTTATAAGAAGGGGGAGGGGGTGGCAGCTCATAATCTTTCACCATTCCTCTCCTCCCACCTCGGCTCCGTTCTTCCATCTGCCATGGCAGGAGGGGGTGTCGGCCCTTTGACGGGGGCTGCGAGGGTCTTTGCTCGACAACGCGTCCCTCCTTCCCAAGAGCTCGTGGCGGAGGAGCCGGCCATGAGAGGAAGGGGGAGGGGGCGAGGCTGAGGTTGGCGTGGCGCTCAGGGAAGAGGGGGATGGGGCGGCGCACCGGACTTTCCTACGCCAGCGATGCCTCCTCCGACGGAGGGCCACGTCGGGGACCAGCCTCGTGATTTCTTCATCAGGTTGCGCCGCCCACTGCGCCGTCGCCTTCGTCTCCATGCTCCATTTTCTCAGGAGATGGAGCTCGATCCGCACCAGACCCTGAGGATGTATATGAGGGGCTGCGGGAACGGCGGCATGTAGGTTGACATTGACTTTCCCTCCCCTCACGTCATGTATCTTCATCGCGGATGGAAGAATTTTGCTTGTATCCACAGCCTCATGGCGGGGCTTGTTCTCTATTTCAAATTAATGGAGAACGGCCTGCTCTCCGTCAATGTCTTTGGAGACTCTAGAACTCACCTGAAGTGCTGTGTGGGGAGCTCCTCCGATGATGAAGGCTCTTTCTCAAGAGGGAGTGATGAGGAGGATAGCGAGAATGACGACGAGGGTGTCGAGCGGGGGAACACCGACTCCGACTGACCGCGCTGCCCCTCCCTCGGCCATGCGCCCTGCCGAGGGCCTTCGTTGTCAAGCTCTCCATCGGCGTGTTCCCCGTCGCTTTCTTTTTTCCTTCACCTGCCACACCTGGGAGGAAAAGGGCAATAATGGGGATCACAAGGCACTTATCCTTTTTAAATTTGTAAGCCTATGGGCCTTAGTAGAATCTAGATCTTGTAATCCCCTCACTCGTGTACTCATTCCATATGAATTGTACTTGTTTACAACATATGAATGAAAAGAAGGGTGTTTGCCGGATTTTGCTTGTGCGTGGGTGAGGGCCACATCGAGGAACGCATCCTAGTTACTTAAGATAAACATTGTATCCCAGCAACAGGCCTCACCGTCCTACTGCACTATGTCTCAGCTACACACACGCCCTTTGGCGGAGGTAGGGGCCGAGTAGGATTAGGCCCTTCGCTCACCCTCTTTCCATCACACTACAACCAAGTTCTGGCCCAAAGTAAGTTTTTCAGACACGGGACAGAGGGAGCAAGATGGTATGAGAGCGAGCGCAGCCTTATACGTTCAAGGTTCATACGGGGGCACAGAGTGGGGGAGAAAGACTTAACTGATGCCGCAGCCCCCGGCAACCTTGGCTTTCCATGATTGGATCCTTAGACCTGAAGCCCCAGCAACCTTGCCTTGTCGAGGTTGGATCCTTAGACCTGCAGCCCGCCGGCAACCTTTGCTTGTCGGGGTCGGATCCTTAGACCTGCAGCCCCCGGCAACCTTGGCTTGTCGGGGTCGGGGCGTCGACCTGTTCTCTTTCTTCCAAATAGCTCAGCAGAAATGTCCGTGTACCCTACGAACCAAAGAGGACGGAAAGGAACAGAGAGATGCACACTCTACCTCTATGCTAGGGGTTAGCCGCCGCTAAGCACTATAACCCTAACCGAGGGAGAGACTCAACCTAGCATGCATGCTAAAACTTAGGGCGCCAGCGCTTCATTTATTTATGCTCAGGGTCTGCGCCTGGATTTGTACAGAAGGTTACATGCCTTGCCGGCAAGGCTTGTACAAAATATGGCTTGCCGGGGGGGGGGGGGGCGGCAACCGCGCCTCATGGGTAAAACTTGCGAAGATGTTCGATGTTCCAGGAGTTGCTCACTGGAATAGCATCTTCGGTCTCCAGGCGGACTGCGTCGGGCCTGGTGACTCATATTACCCGATAAGGGCCTTCCCACTTTGATGTCAACTTGTTGGAAATCTTAGCCGATTTAACATGCCGAAGAACAAGGTCGCCTTTCTCAAAGCTTCGAGCATGAACCTTGAGACTAAGGTGGCGGCAGAAGGCTTGCTGGTAGCGCGCTGCTCTCACAGCCGCCCGAAGACGATATTCCTCAAGGAGCATCGCGTCATCTTGCCGCAACTGCTCTTGCTCAAGCTCGTCATAAGCGAGCACTCGAGGTGACCCGTATGTGAGTTCCATGGGGAGAACTGCTTCTGCCCCGTATACCAGGGCAAAGGGTGTCTGGATGGTGGCTCGATTTGGTGTTGTTCTAATTGACCAAAGAACTGCCAACAACTCATCAATCCAGCGCCTTCCGCTCTTGTGCAGCCTGTCAAAAGTCTTTGTCCGTAGGCCTCGTAGTACTTCAGCATTTTCCCTCTCAACGTGGCCGTTGCTCCGTGGGTGTGCCACAGAAGCAAAACAGACCTTGCTGCCAAGGTCTTGGATGTACTTCATGAAGGTGTGGCTTGTAAACTGCGTTCCATTGTCGGTGATGATTCTGTTTGGCACACCAAAGCGGAAGACTAGCCCCTTGAAGAACTTGATGGCTGATTGCACCGTCACCTTCCTGACCGCTTCCACCTCTGACCACTTTGTGAACTTGTCGATTGCAACCTACAAGTACTCAAAGACCCCGACAGCTCAGGGGAAGGGCGCCAGTATGTCGAACCCCCAGACCGAAAATGGCCAGGGAAGAGGAATTGTTTAAAGGGCTTGAGCTGGTTGATGAAGCTTCTTCGAATGGAACCGACACGCTTCACACTTGGTTACTAGTGTCGTTGCATCCTTGAGGGCAATGGGCCAGAAGAAACCCTGCCGGAATGTCTTGCCGGCAAGGGCCCTCGACCCTATGTGGGAGCCATATATGCCTCTGTGTATCTCTGCCAACAGCTCCAGTCCTTCCTCCCGGGGAATGCACTTCAATTTCACACCGTTTGGTCTTTTCCTGTACAGGACGTCGTCGACGAACTGATACATGACAGACCGACGGGCTACTTTCTCCGCTTCTTCCTGCCCCTCAGGGAGTTCCCCTGTTTGGAGGAATCGAACAGTATGATGTGCCCATGCCGGAGCCTGGGGCTCGACGGCAAGGACTAAACGCATTTCCTCTGCCATGGGAGCGGCTGTCTCCACAACCAGGGCTTGACGCCCCACCGGAGTCGGTTGCCCCATGGCAGGCTCAGCGTCCACGGCAACATCTTTGCCGGTAGCTCCTGGGAGCTTGGCGGGAAAGTACTTGCCAAGGCCTGATTTTCTTCACTTGTTCTGCTCAGTTGATGGTTCAACGGATGGTTGAGTCAACCGAATCACAAAAGTACCTGGTTCCATAGGTAGTTTGAAGGCGGCGCCTTTCGACAGGTAGTCGGCGATGTCGTTCTCCACTCGGGGAATGTGCTCCGCCTGTATACAGTCAAAATGCTCTTCCAGCTTCCTCACCTCATCTACGTAGGCCTCCATCAACGGGCTTTGATAATCTTTATTGACTTGCCTGACGACAAGCTATGAATCACCCCCGACGATGAGCTTCTTGATCCCAAGGTCTGCTGCGATCCTGAGACCGGCAAGCAACCCCTCGTATGCAACAATGTTGTTCGAGGACATCTCCCTGGGAAAGTGCATCTAGATTACATACTTGAGGTGCTCTCTGGTGGGTGCAACAAGCAGCACACCAGCACCGGCACCTTACAGCGAGAAAGCCCCGTCAAAGTACATAATCCAATTGCGATCTGCCTCCTTGTCGGGGAGGGTGGTCTCCTAGATCTCTTCATCGGGCATTGAGGTCCACTCGGCAATGAACTCTACCAAGACTCTACTCTGGATTGTTGAAGTACTTTCAAACTTCAAACCAAAGCTCGACAGTTCCATGACCCACTCCACAATCCTCCCGGTTGCGTCTGGGTTATGCAATATCCATTGCAACGGGAGGCGGGTGACGACGGTGATTTCATGTGCCTGGAAGTAATGACGTAGCTTCCTCGAGGACATAAGCAGGCCAAAGAGCAACTTCTACACACCGGAGTACCTTGACCTAGCCCCCTGCAAGAGGGAGCTGACAAAGTAAACTAGGTGCTGCATCATCTTCTTCTTCTGCACCACTTTGTTTGGTTGCACAGGCCCTGTCTGGCCAGCGTCAGACTCTGCCGGGGGGAGCTCTGGCTCACCATCCGCCAGTCCTGCCATTGCCACTGTTCTTCATTGACCTCCCTCTGCGCCACTAGCGCGACACTGACCACTTGATTCATTGCCACTAGATATAGCAACAATAGCTCTTGTGGTTTGGGCACAACCAGTATCGGTGTAGAGAAGAGGTACTTCTTCAAATCCTCCAGCATTGCTTTGGCCTCTGGGGTCCATTCCTTTGGGCCGGCCATTTTCGAAATTTTGAAAACGGGAAGGGCACGCTCAGCAGACTTGGAGATGAATCTGCTCATGGCGGCAATGCAGCCAGTGAGCCGACGCACATCCTTGATCCGCCTGGGCGCCTCAATCTGCTCAATAGCCTTGATCTTGTCTGGATTCGCCTTGATCCCATATTGTGACACAAAGAACCTGTCACATCCCTAGTTCTGGCCTGATCTATGCTTGCTTCCATGTGTGCATCATGTTTAAATTTTTGAAACTTGAACTGAGGAATTTTGGAAGCCTCAAAAACCCTAAATAAAAGAAGGGCAAAAACCCTAAAATCTCATTCATTGCTCCAAAATGCTCTCCTTAGATGTTTAATATTTTTGGCAAGGGTTTTGATCCAAACCAAAAATAATGAACATTTTAAAAGGATTTATTTTTGGGACATTGAATTTAAATCATTACTTATTTGCATTTGGGCATTTAAATACTATAAAATATTCTAAATGCTCAAATAATCCCAAACTGAAATGTTTACTGTAGAATATATTTCTAACGGTGGTCATGAGCAGTTGCATGATTTTTGGGATTGATTTAGTACTTTTAATAAAGCCACAAAGCTGCAGAAAAAAAATAGAAAACAATAAGTAAAAGACAGAGCAGAGAAAACTTACCTGACGCTTACCTGAGGCCCACCCACCTGGTGGCCCAGCAGAATCGGCCCAGCCCGCCACCGCAACCCCCCCTGTCGCCTTCCTCCTCTGCCAGGAGGACGGGCACGCGCCCGGCGCGCGCGGCCACGCGCCCCGGCCACCTCCTCCCTGCCTGGCTGCCTCCTCCTCCCCCTGGACGTCTCCCGAGCGCCACGCACTCGCCCTCGACCCTCTCTCACTCTCCCGTGTCTCTCCCTCCGTCCCTATCCCCCTCTGCTCCCTCTCCCTCCCACGACCGAACGGAGCTCGTCGCCGCCGCTCACCGTAGCCATGCCTACCGGCCACCCCACGCCTCGCAGACGCTCCGGGAAGTTCCGCCTCGTCTGCCTCTTCATCCTCACCCAGACGAAAGGCGCCGGAAGCCCCTGGATGCCGCTAGCTCCGCCGTTCCCCTCCTCGGCCACCGAGGATCGCCGTCGTCAAATTCGTCGCCGTTCGGCCTTCCCCGAGCTCGCCGTCCATCTCTTCGGGATCCACGTGAGCTCCTCCGTCGTTTCCCCCTCCCCGCTTAGTCGCGCTCGCCCTCTAGCTGTCGTCTCCACCATGGCCGACCCTTCGCCGCCGCCCGCACTTGTCGCCGGTGATGCTCCGGTGACCATTTGGTCCCGGGCATGCGCCCAACGCGCTCCCCGCATCGCGTAGAGCCTCCGTGGCACTTCGCCGCGCTTGTTTGCGCACCGCAGCCCCATCCCCACTTGCACCCGAGCTTCGGCCGCCGCCGAGCTCGTCGCCGGCACCACTCCGGCCACTTCCCGGCCGCGCCACCACCACAGTTGGATGCGGACGAGCGTCCGCATCCCGAAGCTGTGCTCCGCGTGCCAAACCGAGCCCTGTGGGCAAAACCCGAGGCTCGCCACCGCGGCTGGCCTCGCCGGCGTCAAGCCGCCGGTGGGTTTGACCCACGTTGACCACGGCGGGACCCCCCCCCCTGTGTCCATGACAGGTGGGGCCGGCCTGTTAATTAGGTTAGGATTAGTGTTAACTAAAAATTAGTTAGACTAATTACACTGACATGCGGGCCCCGCCCGGCTAACCAAGTTAGTTAGGGTTAATTTTAATTAGTTTAGTTAGTCCAGACACTGACATGCAGGGCCCACAGGTCAGTTTGACCTGGACGGCGCCCATTGACCTGCTGACGTCATGCCAACGTCATGCTGACGCAATAATTCCTTTCTGGAATTTAAATAAATCTTAAATGATTTAATATTTTCAGAAAATGCCCTAAACTTCTCAAATTCATAGAAATTCAACCGTAACTCCAAATTAAATAATTTATATATGAAAAATTATCAGAAAAATTCAAGGAATCCATCTGTACCATTTTCATGCATGTTAGAACAACTTATAGATGCTGTTTAGCAAAAATCATATTAATGGCATTTAAATATCCACATATGAAGTTTGAGTTTGAATCTTGGATTCAAACCAACTTCATTTAAACTGGTTCTAGTTGCATTAGCACAAAACACAGCATATTGCCATGTCACATTCATGCATCATATTGTGCATTGCATTTGATTGTGTTTTTCCTCAGTTGCCAGTGATTGCCCCCTTTCGATAGACGTGATACCGACGATGTGATCGATGACACCGATGAAGAGCTATATTATCTTCAGAAGTGCCAGGCAAGCAAAACCCCCTTGTTCATTCCGATAAAATCCCACTCTCTCGCTCCTGCTCTCTTTTACTGCATTAGGACAACAACGATCATATTGTTACTTGCTGCGGTAGCTGAACCCCTTTATCCTTTGCATGACCTGTCATTGCCACAGTAAATAGATGAAACCCACTAGCATGAGTAGGAGTTGTTTGAGCCCTGTTGTGCCTACTCATTCATGCTTGTTTGTCATGCCTGCTACTGCTTAGAGTTGAGTCAGGTCTGATTCATCGGGGATGAATCAGAGGCGTGTGAACATGTCCTACTGTGTGTGAGCTAAGTGTGTGAACACGATTTGGTAAAGGTAGCGGTGAGAGGCCATGTAGGAGTACATGGTGGGTTGTCTCATTGCAGCCGTCCTCAGGAACTGAGTTCTGTGTTTGTGATCCATGAACAGCTACTACCACACATTGGGATCCGGTTAATGACTCTCTCGACTTATTAATCAACATGATCTCTGTCCAGGAGTTGCAACTAGTTTCTGGTGTTTGTAGGTAGTGTTAGTAGTCTACCAAGTGGCACCCGGTACAGGTGGGCTTGGGACAGACTAGGCACAGTGGCACGGTGTACCAAGCGTAGATCCACCCGTCGAGGTGGGCTTGGGAACCCTGCACACATCGTTTGGGGCCGTGAGCGACACCCCGGCCGGATCTCCTTGCGGATGGAACCCGAATAGGCGATAAACCTGGACTAGAGACTTGTTCGGTTAGTCAGGTCGTGGCCGACTCCCTCGCCCGGCTTCCGCTTGAAGGTTGCCGAGGTACATGACGTGTACAGGGCGGTAAGTGGCGAGAGCGTGTGTGAAGAAGTACACCCCTGCAGGGTTAACATCATCTATTCGAATAGCCGGATTCCTCGGATATGGAAACTTGGACCCCTTGCATAGTTCATAGACAAGTGAAAGTGGATACTCTAAAATACGCAAGATAAGCGTGAGTGCTATGGATGGCGTTCTCGTAGGGAGACGGGAGCGGATCCATAGTGGTGTATTGATATGGTGAATATGTGGACTCGTGTGCGCCACCTCAAAGAGTTACTTGCAGTCGTAGTTCAGGATAGCCACCGAGTCAAAGCTGGCTTGCTGCAGTTAAACTCCACCATCCCCTTTGTTGATAATGATGCATATGTAGATAGATCTGATGTAAGTCTTGCTGGGTACATTTGTACTCACGTTTGCCTATTTTATGTTTTTGCAGAGAGACTTCAGTCTCACTAGTAGTACCGCGTGGACTTCGACGTTTAGCTTGTTACCTCAGCTACGATCTTGTGCCCTCGGCAGGATCTGGTAGATAGTCAGGCTTCTCAGCCTTTTTCATTTATAGATGTCTGTACCCAGACATGATAGCTTCCGCTTGTGCTTTGACTTGTATGCTCTGAATGTTGGGTCATGAGACCCATGTTTGTAATATCTCGCTCCTCGGAGCCTAATGAATAACTACTTGAGTCGTAGAGTCATTTTGTGATGCCATGTTGTATTGCACATATCGAGCATATTGTGTGTATGTTATTGAAATGCTTGGTATGTGTGGGATCTGACTATCTAGTTGTTTATCTTTAGTAGCCTCTCTTACCGGGAAATGTCTCCTAGTGTTTCCACTGAGCCATGGTAGCTTGCTACTGCTCCGGAACACTTAGGCTGGCCGGCATGTGTCCTTCTTCGTTCCTGTGTCTGTCCCTTCGGGGAAATGTCACGCGATGAATACCGGAGTCCTGTTAGCCCGCTACAGCCCGGTTCACCGGAGTCCTGCTAGCCCAGTGCTACAGCCTGGATTCACTCGCTGATGACCGACACGTTCGATGCTGGGTCATGGATGCCTGTCCCTGTAAGTTTGTGCCACTTTGGGTTTACGACTAGCCATGTCAGCCCGGGCTCCTTATCATATGGATGCTAGCGACACTATCATATACGTGTGCCAAAAGACGCAAACGGTCCCGGGCAAAGGTAAGGCGACACCCGTGGGAATACCGTGCGTGAGGCCGCAAAGTGATATGAGGTGTTACATGCTAGATCGATGTGGCATTGAGTCGGGGTCCTGACAGCGTTGGTATCAGAGCTTGACTGCCTGTAGGATTACCAAGCCAAACTGGTCGAAGTTGAGTCTAGAAATTCTTTAGTTATATAAGGGAATTGATTGTGGGATGGAACGTAAGGCTCTTTTTACTCCTTATACCTTATGCCCTTCTGATCTGAGTCATCTTATCTTTCCTACGGGGATTAAGAACTAGGCTATCTCTTCTTTCTATCAGGATCACGTGTTACTAATCCGTAGACTTATAAGATTGTTGGATTTAAGCTTGAGTTCAGTTCCTACGACTTCTGTATGTTAACTGTTGATCTCGAAACCTTGATATTGTGCTTCTGAGTGGTTATGCCACCATTTTTGTGAATGTCTCAAATCTTTTCTGAGCATTTACAGCCGTTATGCTGTCCGAGTCATCCCAGGTTTCTAAATAGTTGGATGCATTTGCAAATCGCTTCCTCCTGTTTCCGATGTGTCTTTGGTCAGATTAATCACACAAATCAGTGAGTTGAGGTACTCTATTGCATCGACATTTATGTTGGAGTTATTATTATGACCCTAGGTGTCTCAGGGGATCATCTAGTAATCTAGCCATGTTTTGTGTTCCCAATGTGAAGATTCTGGCCTTTATTCTCGAAAGCATCTCGTGATGCCACTTAGTAGTAGGTATTCTATTCCTGGGTTTTGAACCCGAAATTCACTCTACTTACATCATGTTGATAGTGTTGCTAGTTCCTTTAGTATATTAGTAACCCTTGCATTAGTCCTTGATGTTCGTGGTATTTCCTTCTTCCAAATACTATGAACCGTTTATGGCAGATGTTCCTCGCTGATCGAAAGATCACAATCAGAGTGCTCTCGATGGGTTCTCGATTCTGTATTGTGACTCTGCCAGTTCTACCTTTCTGCATGGGTTATCCAGAAGAAATATGTTGAATTCGTTCGACATGCTAGTCCATGCATCCACAACTCAGAAAATCTTATGTTCTTTTGAGTTGTCCCTCCTTAGCTGTATTCCAACCCCCGTCTATCAATTGGTAGTCAAGAGTATGCGTGCGTCCGTTTATCGATGCCTATTACTCTTGTGGTCCGTCAAGCCATTCTATTCCAGAATGACTAGGAGAAACAAACTCCAGTACCTTATCCATTTCCAGGATTGGGTCAAAGTAGTTGTACTCCGCAGATCAAAATACTAATCCAGTTTTTGTTCTGTTCCACCCTGAAGTGTTACCATCTTTATATTAAGATTATCATGGGAATTGCACACCATCCTATGAACTCTTGGTACAGTGATACTTCTCGCCATCATTACTCATTCCTCGGTTCCGTGTGGTTATAACCGGAATGTCGACAAGTGAATCGTGATGTGTGAAATCAATACTCCTAGCAACCTTGTTGCTTGGTAGTTAAATGGACAATAACCTCATTCTTAACGTGTTTGTTCTTGAATCCTCATTCTAAGATTGATCGTGCTACCTTGTCCATTTTCCTGGTGCACATTTCGATTGATGAGTTAGGATTTTGTCAAGTCCTCGCTCATTTGATCATATCATCTTGCCCTGAAAAGCAAGATTGTTCTCGAGCTTAGTAACATATCGGTGGTTCATGATATTCCGAATTTCTTCTCGGAAGTATCACCAGGTTTTTGCTTGACCGCTATGTTGATCTCGTGATCAAGTTGATTTATTCCTGTAAACCACTATTTCTCCAAGAATCCGTGTTGGATACCCCTGAGCTAGTTGGTTAAGCTAGACAACAACTTGGAGAATTGGAAGATAAAAGCTTGCCTAACTTAGTTCGTTCCAAAGGGATATTCTTGTGTAGTGTGTGTTGAAGAAAGATGATATCTTCATCGATTGGTCCTTGTGATCAATTGTTGGATCTATTATCTTACCCAAACCTTTGATTGAGTATGGGCTATCGTCAAATCAAATCAGAACCAACGATATTCGTAATGTTGTCTTACTCGTGGTTTTCCTCGAGCATACACCATTATATTCTTTGGTCTGACCAATGCTATCACCGTGTTCACTTAACTATGGAATTCCTTTTAAAAAGGGAACCCGGATGAATTGTTGTTGAGCCCATTGACAACATCCTTATCTCCTCCATGATTTTGTTGAACATTAAGCTAGTGTTGGAAACTTGTGTAAGCATTTTCTTCATGCCCCGTTTATGAAGTGTATGTTGGATGAAAGAAGTGACTTCCTTTGATTCACGTGCATTTGATGTAAGTTGCCGTCGTGAATTCGAGAAAGTTTGTTTTTTGCTCCTCTGGAATCATCCCAAGTCAGTCATGCATGTGCGAAGTATTCTATGGTCTGATAGACTGATCATCTTCATTCCATATGTATCCCTAGCACACCAAGCCACTGATTGATTTGTTCAAGGAAAAGGAGTTGCTGTGCAAATACTAGTTCATGCACAAGATTCCTATATCCTCAATGATGGTTCCCTACCAGAACTCGGTAGTGTTTTATTGTAAGACTACCATGTGATCATGTTTGTCTGAGGCAGCGTGTTCACACATGTGTAGCAGAACCAGCTCATGTTTTGGAGCTTGCTATCGCAGTTCATTTCCCGAGAATCTCGCAATGTCATTTCGTCAATTTGTGTTGCAAACTTTCATTTTCTTCCTAGACTCGATGAGTCTGGAATATCCTGACACCAACCAGATCTGAATCTCAGGCAGACTTGATGGTTGGGACATTTCCCAAGAACTATAATATTGGTCCCTCGATAACCGGTAAAGTGGATGTCGTGGCCAACACACCCAGCCGGAAGACCTATTATTGTAGTATCTTGTTTGAGGAAGTTGGCCACCTCCCCATAAGGATTTCGTAGGATTTACCTTCGTAACTGTTCCTTATGGATTCTATTGCTCCCGAAGTCCGACCTTTACTTGATGTTCTAGTTATCAAACCATATCTATGAATGGGATACACTAGCACGTCAAGGAGAACATTAGAAGCGGAGTGCTAAATGTCTCTCGGTCGATCATCCAGATTTTGTTTCCTTGGCCTCGCTAAGGTGAAATCTGAGAAGGTGTTATCTTCCTTTGCATCTTCATCACCCATCATTAGCCATCATGGTAGTATGTTGTGTTGTCAGCACCCTTGACACGGATGTTGATAAAACCTTGATGATTGTGGAAATGCTCAAGCTCTTGAGAGCACGCACAAGCGCTAGGTGTTATCATCAGCACTAACCGGGTTTGCTCTCAGTTTCCTCGGCAATGCTATGATCCTTTCAAACAGTGAATTCACTCTCTATTGTTGGTTCTTTCCTAGTTACCAGAATCATTCCCAGCATTTGCATCTTGTTCCCAGCTTGCACCATCAATGTGCCATTCTACCACGGGTCTCTTCCATCTCCG
Source organism: Triticum aestivum (assembly GCF_018294505.1). Taxonomy (NCBI): domain Eukaryota; kingdom Viridiplantae; phylum Streptophyta; class Magnoliopsida; order Poales; family Poaceae; genus Triticum; species Triticum aestivum. The sequence goes on from NC_057803.1 coordinate 458,362,027, forward strand.
GTGATAAGGAAATTCATCCATTACGTTGTCTTCAACAAGGTAATCCACATCATCCAAGTCCGAGTATGCCATTCTACCGACCCCCGCCAATCGATTGCTGTGATTTGCCTTAGGCTGATATAGAGAGTCTCAATGATCTCTATATCAAAGGTAATTCTTTTTGCCACTTAAGGTAATAATCTACGAATCACCCTCCTCCAGGATGTTTCGTCGTGGTATCATGGCAACTCAACTCCTCGCTACGTTGACAATCGTTTACCACCTTCTTAGGTGTGGAATTGTTGTCTACCTAGTGAACCTTCGTCATCTGCTTCACTCCCTTCCCATGGATGTATGTTTAGTGTCTCAGCTCGAGAGAGGTTGCTATGTCTCATTCCGTGAGTTAATCCTGAATTGTTCGATCTTCGAGAAGATCGACCCTTCTAGAGTCTCCTTCTTCCCTCCATGTCATGTTGACAGGATTTCTCAGAGCAAGACTTCAAGACAATGATGGTGATCGAATCAACGTTCCTATGAAGTGAAACCTGGATCGTGAAGATTGTGCTAGTTTGCGTTCCCCATCGTCTTACCCTACACTTGAATCTCGGGACGAGATTTTTGTTTAGTGGGGGTGAGTTGTCACATCCCTAGTTCTGGCCTGATCTATGCTTGCTTCCATGTGTGCATCATGTTTAAATTTTTGAAACTTGAACTGAGGAATTTTGGAAGCCTCAAAAACCCTAAATAAAAGAAGGGCAAAAACCCTAAAATCTCATTCATTGCTCCAAAATGCTCTCCTTAGATGTTTAATATTTTTGGCAAGGGTTTTGATCCAAACCAAAAATAATGAACATTTTAAAAGGATTTATTTTTGGGACTTTGAATTTAAATCATTACTTATTTGCATTTGGGCATTTAAATACTATAAAATATTCTAAATGCTCAAATAATCCAAAACTGAAATGTTTACTGTAGAATATATTTCTAACGGTGGTCATGAGCAGTTGCATGATTTTTGGGATTGATTTAGTATTTTTAATAAAGCCACAAAGCTGCAGAAAAAAAATAGAAAACAATAAGTAAAAGACAGAGCAGAGAAAACTTACCTGACGCTTACCTGAGGCCCACCCACCTGGTGGCCCAGCAGAATCGGCCCAGCCCGCCACCGCTACCCCCCATGTCGCCTTCCTCCTCTGCCAGGAGGACGGGCACGCGCCCGGCGCGCGCGGCCACGCGCCCCGGCCACCTCCTCCCTGCCTGGCTGCCTCCTCCTCCCCCTGGACGTCTCCCGAGCGCCACGCACTCGCCCTCGACCCTCTCTCACTCTCCCGTGTCTCTCCCTCCGTCCCTATCCCCCTCTGCTCCCTCTCCCTCCTGCGACCGAACAGAGCTCGTCGCCGCCGCTCGCCGTAGCCACGCCTACCGGCCACCCCACACCTCGCAGATGCTTCGGAAAGCTCCGCCTCGTCTCCCTCTTCATCCTCACCCAGACGAAAGGCGCCGAAAGCCCCTGGATGCCGCTAGCTCCACCGTTCCCCTCCTCGGCCACCGAGGATCGCCGTCGTCAAATTCGTCGCCGTTCGGCCTTCCCCGAGCTCGCCGTCCATCTCTTCGGGATCCATGTGAGCTCCTCCGTCGTTTCACCCTCCCCGCTTAGTCGCGCTCGCCCTCTAGCTGTCGTCTCCACCATGGCCGAACCTTCGCCGCCGCCCGCACTCGTCGCGGGTGATGCTCCGGTGACCATTTGATCCCGGGCATGCGCCCAACGCGCTCCCCGCATCGCGTAGAGCCTCCGTGGCACTTCACCGCGCTTGTTTGCGCACCGCAGCCCCATCCCCACTTGCACCCGAGCTTCGGCCACCGCCGAGCTCGTCGCCGGCACCACTTCGGCCACTTCCGGCCGCGCCACCACCACAGTTGGATGCGGACGAGCATCCGCATCCCGAAGCTGTGCTCCGCGCGCCAAACCGAGCCCTGTGGGCAAAACCCGAGGCTCGCCACCGCGGCTGGCCTCGCCGGCGTCAAGCCGCCGGTGGGTTTGACCCACGTTGACCACGGCGGGACCCCCCCCCCCCGTGTCCATGACAGGTGGGGCCAGCCTGTTAATTAGGTTAGGATTAGTGTTAACTAAAAATTAGTTAGACTAATTACACTGACATGCGGGCCCCGCCCGGCTAACCAAGTTAGTTAGGGTTAATTTTAATTAGTTTAGTTAGTCCAGACACTGACATGCAGGGCCCACAGGTCAGTTTGACCTGGACGGCGCCCGTTGACCTGCTGACGTCATGCCAACGTCATGCTGATGCAATAATTCCTTTCTGGAATTTAAATAAATCTTAAATGATTTAATATTTTCAGAAAATGCCCTAAACTTCTCAAATTCATAGAAATTCAACCGTAACTCCAAATTAAATAATTTATATATGAAAAATTATCAGAAAAATTCAAGGAATCCATCTGTACCATTTTCATGCATGTTAGAACAACTTATAGATGCTGTTTAGCACAAATCATATTAATGGCATTTAAATATCCACATATGGAGTTTGAGTTTGAATCTTGGATTCAAACCAACTTCATTTAAACTGGTTCTAGTTGCATTAGCACAAAACACAGCATATTGCCATGTCACATTCATGCATCATATTGTGCATTGCATTTGATTGTGTTTTTCCTCAGTTGCCGGTGATTGCCCCCTTTCGATAGACGTGATACCGACGATGTGATCGATGACACCGATGAAGAGCTATATTATCTTCAGAAGTGCCAGGCAAGCAAAACCCCCTTGTTCATTCCGATAAAATCCCACTCTCTCGCTCCTGCTCTCTTTTACTGCATTAGGACAACAACGATCATATTGTTACTTGCTGCGGTAGCTGAACCCCTTTATCCTTTGCATGACCTGTCATTGCCACAGTAAATAGATGAAACCCACTAGCATGAGTAGGAGTTGTTTGAGCCCTGTTGTGCCTACTCATTCATGCTTGTTTGTCATGCCTGCTACTGCTTAGAGTTGAGTCAGGTCTGATTCATCGGGGATGAATCAGAGGCGTGTGAACATGTCCTACTGTGTGTGAGCTAAGTGTGTGAACACGATTTGGTAAAGGTAGCGGTGAGAGGCCATGTAGGAGTACATGGTGGGTTGTCTCATTGCAGCCGTCCTCAGGAACTGAGTTCTGTGCTTGTGATCCATGAACAGCTACTACCACACATTGGGATCCTTAATTGACTCTCTCGACTTATTAATCAACATGATCTCTATCCAGGAGTTGCAACTAGTGTCTGGTGTTTGTAGGTAGTGTTAGTAGTCTACCAAGTGGCACCCGGTACAGGTGGGCTTGGGACAGACTAGGCACAGTGGCACGGTGTACCAAGCGTACATCCACCCGTCGAGGTGGGCTTGGGAACCCTGCACACATCGTTTGGGGCCGTGAGCGACACCCCGGCCGGATCTCCTTGCGGATGGAACCCGAATAGGCGATAAACCTGGACTAGAGACTTGTTCGGTTAGTCAGGTCGTGGCCGACTCCCTCGCCAGGCTTCCGCTTGAAGGTTGTCGAGGTACATGACTTGTACATGGCGGTAAGTGGCGAGAGCGTGTGTGAAGAAGTACACCCCTGCAGGGTTAACATCATCTATTCGAATAGCCGGATTCCTCGGATATGGAAACTTGGACCCCTTGCATAGTTCATAGACAAGTGAAAGTGGATACTCTAAAATACGCAAGATAAGCGTGAGTGCTATGGATGGCGTTCTCGTAGGGAGACGGGAGCGGATCCATAGTGGTGTATTGATATGGTGAATATGTGGACTCGTGTGCGCCACCTCAAGAGAGTTACTTGCAGTCGTAGTTCAGGATAGCCACCGAGTCAAAGCTGGCTTGCTGCAGTTAAACTCCACCATCCCCTTTGTTGATAATGATGCATATGTAGATAGATCTGATGTAAGTCTTGCTGGGTACATTTGTACTCACGTTTGCCTATTTTATGTTTTTGCAGAGAGATTTCAGTCTCACTAGTAGTACCGTGTGGACTTCGACGTTTAGCTTGTTACCTCAGCTACGATCTTGAGCCCTCGGCAGGATCTGGTAGATAGTCAGGCTTTCCAGCCTTTTTCGTTTATAGATGTCTGTACCCAGACATGATAGCTTCCGCTTGTGCTTTGACTTGTATGCTCTGAATGTTGGGTCATGAGACCTATGTTTGTAATAACTCGCTCCTCGGAGCCTAATGAATAACTACTTGAGTCGTAGAGTCATTTTGTGATGCCATGTTGTATTGCACATATCGAGCATATTGTGTGTATGTTATTGAAATGCTTGGTATGTGTGGGATCTGACTATCTAGTTGTTTATCTTTAGTAGCCTCTCTTACCGGGAAATGTCTCCTAGTGTTTCCACTGAGCCATGGTAGCTTGCTACTGCTCCGGAACACTTAGGCTGGCCGGCATGTGTCCTTCTTCGTTCCTGTGTCTGTCCCTTCGGGGAAATGTCACGCGATGAATACCGGAGTCCTGTTAGCCCGCTATAGCCCGGTTCACCGGAGTCCTGCTAGCCCAGTGCTACAGCCTGGATTCACTCGCTGATGACCGACACATTTGATGCTGGGTTATGGATGCCTGTCCCTGTAAGTTTGTGCCACTTTGGGTTTACGACTAGCCATGTCAGCCCGGGCTCCTTATCATATGGATGCTAGCGACACTATCATATACGTGTGCCAAAAGACACAAACGGTCCCGGGCAAAGGTAAGGCGACACCCGTGGGAATACCGTGCGTGAGGCCGCAAAGTGATATGAGGTGTTACATTCTAGATCGATGTGGCATTGAGTCGGGGTCCTGACAGAACCCGAGAAGTTTGCCGGACGGAACGCCAGAGACACACTTCTCAGGGTTCAACTTGAGGTTGATCTTGCGCAGATTTGCAAATGTATCTTCCAAATCTTGTACAAGCGTTGCCCTGTCCTTGGTTTTGACCAGTATGTCATCCATATAAGCTTCCATATTTCTATGCAGCCGGGGCTCAAAACCAATTTGGACTGCCCTTGCAAGCGTTGATCCAGCACTCTTCAACCCGAAAGGCATCCGTAAAAAGCCATACGTACCACATGGGGTGATGAATGTTGTCTTCTCTTCGTCTTCTCTTGTCATGAAGATCTGGTGGTATCCTGAGTAGGCGTCAAGAAATGATAACAGATCACACCCGGTCGTGGAGTCAACAATCTGGTCAATGCGCGGCAATGGGAAAGGGTCCTTGGGACAAGCCTTATTGATATCTATGTACTCAATACACAGCCTCCACTTCCCATTTGCCTTGCGCACCACCACCGGATTGGCCAACCATGTTGGATGGAGTACTCCTCTCACCAAGCCTGCCGCTTCCATCTTCTCGATCTCCTTCGTAAGGAACTCTTGCCATTCAAAAGCTTGCTTCCTGACCTTCAGCTTGATGGGTCGTGCATGAGGACAGACAACAAGATGGTGCTCAATCACCTCCCTAGGAATGCCAGGGATGTCGAATGCTTGCCATGCAAACACGTCGACATTCGCCCGTAGGAAGGTGACGAGTGCACCTTCCTATTTGTGGTCTAGGGTGGAGCTTATGATGAAAGCCCCTCCCATGCCATCCTCCTTGACGGACACCTTCTTGGTCTCTGGTGGTGTAGCTCTGGATTTCTTGCTCTTGTCGGTAGAGCTCTCTGGCACATCCTTGACGGGAGCACAACACTCCGAAGAGGTGCGCTTGCCGGAGTGTGTGCGAGAGGTCTTGTCGGTCTTCTTCTCTCCTGGGGCTCCAGCGACAGGAGCAAGTGCCTTGGCAGTAGTCGCTGCAACTGCTTCCCGTTAGAGTTGGTTGGCGCAGATCAGTGCGTCCTTCTTATCGGAGGGGACGGTGATGATGGTCATCGGCCCAGGCATCTTGAGTGTGTTATAGGCGTAATGTGACGTCGCCATGAACATGGCTAGTGTCGGGCGCCCAAGAATCCCGTTGTAAGGCAAGGGGATCTCGGCTACATTGAAAACAACCCTCTCCGTCCTGTAGTTTAACTCACCTCTAAACATCACGGGCAGCGTGAGCTTACCCTTCGGCTGACTCCTCCCCGGGTTGACCCCTTGAAACGTGCCCGTCTCTTCAAGGTCTCCATCAGGAATCTGCATCCTTTTGATCACAATGGGCGAGATCAAGTTCAGACTGGCCCCGCCGTCAACTAGCATCTTCGTCACGTTGAGGTTGTGTATTATTGGCGAGACCAACAATGGCAAACACCCGACCGCAGTTGTGCGATCAGGGTGGTCCTCGGTGTCAAAAATGATAGGCGTGCTGGACCACTTCAGCGCCTTCTGAGTATCGAGTGATGGTTCCACTTCTGTGATCTCACGCGCTCACTGCTCGAGTTGGCAGTGAGAGGTGTGCAGCGAGGCACCACCGTCGACGCACATGGCCTTCGTAGCCTTCTGGAACTCATGCTTCTTGCCATATCTCTTGGCACCATCCTAGCCTTCTCCTTGTCCTGCCTCTCATACTCAGCTTTTTGCTTCTCAACAAGTAGCTCGACTTGCCGGCAGTTCTGGAGGTCGTGGCCCTTGGTGTGGTGGATCTTGCAGTATTGCTTGTCGACAGCCGCCAAGGCCCGGCAAGCGGCGCACCCGTTAATTTCCTTGTCAGGGTCGTCTGCCTTGGCCTTCTTGGTAGCGCCGGTGTCCTAGGATCCCTCGACGGCAAGCATGATCTTGCCCTTACGCTTCCTGTTGCGGTACCGGCCCTTCTTCGTCAGGGTGGCTATGCCTTCGTCTGTGGAGTCGGTTTCCGCGCCGGCGTCCTCGCCGGGGTACTTCCTCCCCTCTTCAGCTCGAGCGCACCTATTGGCCAGAACATAAAGTTTGGCCACATCTCTAACCTTGTTCATCGCCAGCTCTTCATGCATCTTGCGGTTGCACACATTCTGATGAAATGCGCTGATCACAGCGGTGGAATGAACATCTAGGATGTTGTACTACACCTGGCTGAACCTCTATATGTAGTTGAGCAGGGTTTCACCTTCCTTCTGTGGGATGATATGCAAATCGCTTGCCTGGCCATGAGCTTGGTGGCCTCCGGTAAAGGCGCTAACGAACTCATGGCACAAGTCCGACCAAGAAGAAATGGAATCCTCCGGCAAGTGCATCAACCATGACATAACATTGGGTTTAAGTGCCAACGAGAAGTAATTGGCAAGCACCCTGTCTTCGCGTACTCCAGCAGCTTGCATCGTGATGGTGTAGATGCTAAGGAACTCCGACGGGTGTGTCTTGTCGTTGTACTTCTTGCCAACGTCGGGCTTGAATGTGCGGTGGGAGTGCCACTGGAACTATCGCAGCTCACGGGTAAAGGCTGGGCAACCCACCTCGTAGGGTAGGTCGCCAGAGCCTCCCGGTGCTGGGTGGTCCATAGTGGGCCTCGACCGCCAATCTTATTGGTGGCGTGCATCGCGCGGACGCTCGATGGTGGTTTGAGCGTCCTCACAGGCTTGCTCCCGAAGAACCTGGTGTTGATCGCGGTGGGTCCGTGGATCGGATGACGCTATGGATATATTATCACAAGCGTCATCACGACGGACCGGCACCCGCGACGATGGACATGGGGGAGGAGAGTGCACTGTGGCCGCAGCACCTCCGATCCTTCCGCCACTAGCACGTGGTGGCTCAACGGAACGCTGGCCTGAGGGCCCCGCTGGTTGCGGCTCATCTTTGTTGGCAACCGCAATGAGGCTCCGGATGGTGTCTCTCCACTCGTCGAGCTTTTTCGCAGCAGGAGGCAAGTCGAGGAGCAACTGCGCGCGAGCCAAAGCTTCTCCTAGTGTGGGTGGTGGCGAAAGCTGTGTGGACTGTGACGCACTCCGACTCCTAACCACGTTAGAAGGAGCTCTATCACGGCCTGGCGGCCATGCACCTTTTTCGCCAGCGTCTCGGCATGCATGTTGGGCTTCCACGTCCCGCGGATGATGCACGGGACTCTTCCCACAGCGGTGCCGAGGGTCACCAGCGGGGTGACGCTACTCGTCGCGCGTAACCTGGGAGGAGCGCGTCGCGGGTGCCGGTGTAGGTGCCTCGGAAGTCGCTGTGCTGCCCCTGGAGGGCCCCACGCAGCCTGCTGGGGGGCCGGCTCCGTCTTTCGATTTGGTGGCGTGCGGCTCGTCGTCTCGCGCACGAACGATGCCGCTCGCCAGGCTTTGGCTTCCAGAGCGATGCGGGTGTTTGCGGGTCGCGCCTCGACTTCCGTCCGCGACCGCCTCACCACTTGCCCGTGCTGGTACGGGCTGTTCGGCCCCCGACGAACCGATCGCTGTGAGCGTCTTCTTCTTGGGAGCCATGGCGATGAAGAACTGCCAAACTAACTGCTAGACCGGATTTTCACAACTGCGCACCCCCAACCTAGCGCGCCAGAGATGTCGAGGGGAAACGACACCTATGGGATCACTGGGATCCCTTCTACGGTTGGCAGGCTTGGGGTTGTGCAAAGAGTGGGTCTAGCAGCCAGCACAAGGATCGTTTACCCACGTTCGGGCCGCGGAGACGCGTAATACCCTCGGCTTGCTTTGATGTATATTTGAGTGTTCTTGAGTTCTTGAACTAGGTACGGTGTCTCTCTAGTTCAAAAGATCCGAATCCCCCTCTAGTACGACTCGGGCCTCCTTTTATAGACAAAAGGGGTCGCCACAGTGGCATAGAGGAGGTGGAAAGGTGTATCGCGACTGAGTCTATCCTCTGGCACCATCGGACAAATGCATTTAATGAACTACCGACGTGCCCCTCTTGCTTTATCGAGGACGGCAAGGAAGCTCGTCCCAGCTGTCACCGCCTTTCCTGGCTTCGACGCGCGTCCAAGATGACGAGGCGTTGTAGTGCCACATTGGCTGGCTGCTGGGCTGGCATGATGGCGGAGCCTTCACGAAGATCTGCATGCCACCACGCAGGTGCTTGCTGAGTCGGTGTGAAGCCCGCACGCTGCCACACAGACGCATGTCCAACAGGTCGTGCTAGCAGCTGCATGGGAGCAGCGATGGAGTCTTGGTAGACGTGGGCCTGGCTGCGGCCCCGCAGAAATCATCGGCAAGGGTCTTGCCGAGGGCCCGGCAAGGGCCCCACTGCGGCACCACGGTCGTCCCAGCAAGGATCTTGCCGGGGGTCTTGTGGATTTCCTTGGCAAGGATCTCGCCAAGGATCGTCGTCTTCTAGTTCATATGATCTTGTGTATTTATGGTCTGTACAAAGATCTGCATGCCACCATGGAGGTGCCTCCTGAGCCTTAGTTCCAATATAGTTGATGGTGCTGGAAACCCTGGGGCTCAAGGGTGGCGCGCTCTGCTGGCGTCAGGCAGGTTGCCTCGGCAAGGATCTTGTTGGGGCCACGGAAGCCACCACGGTAAGAGTCTTGCCGGGGGAGTCCAGCTCGCTCTCTTGCTTTCTTTGTGCTCCTGGTTTTGGCGTTGCTCTGGCTGTCTTGCGCTCTGGCATCCCTCCTCTGCCCTGCTCAGTGTGGCCGTGGGCGCAGCTCTGACTGCCCATGCACAAGTAAAGGGGTGCAAAAGGAGAGCCCCTACTTTTGTACACCGACACAGAGCAGGGAGGAGGCGATCCGCCGACAGACGTTGCAGCGCAAAACACGCCCCATGCTCCAGGACCTCAGGGTGAGGGCCAATCAGGCGCTTGGCATCATCTGCGACGAATGCGCCCCTCATCCTCATGTAGAAGACTATGCCGACCATCTTTGCTTCTTCACCGACGTCGTGACGTGCCTGGAGGACCGTGCTCAGAGGGCTCACGAGCTCGTTGACGAAAAGAGTTGTGGCCTCCTTGGGTGCGTGTTTTCCTGCGTCTTCAGTCATCTTCAGAATGCCGACCCCAACTTCGACTTCGACGTCGCCATCGCCCTAGTGCCCAGAGCTATCCGGGACAACCTGGCGCGCTGGGGGGATGACAACGTGGATGCTCTGGTCAGAGCATTCGCTTCTGACAACGATGCAGTGGTGGTCATGGCGGATGAAGGCGATGTGGTCGATGATGGTGAAAACGGCGCTGGCGACGATGCGAGTAGCATGTTCGGGAGCGATTCGGAAGATGCTGCGAGCGACATGTCCGATTGAGCCCGCGCTCCTTGTTTTGAACCTGTGTGCAAAAAGTTTGGGCATGGCCCCCGAAGATGTAAGTGCATTTTGGGGAGGGGGAGCCCCTCATGTAATATGACTATTGTTTTATTCCCTGAGCCAGACTTAAGGCGTGCTTTTCTGAGTTCTCAAGTTCCTCAGTGAGCTTGCTGCAGTAACTTACCTCAGTCTAGGAGGGCCTCAGACTGGCCTTGTAGTTGTCGATGTATAGTTCTCCCGAGGGGATTCCTCCGCGGGCTCGTGAGGCTTCCGGCTGTTGGGAAAACACAGTAATTTCAAAAAAATCCTACTCACACGCAAGATCCATCTAGGTGATGCATAGCAACAAGAGGGGAGAGTGTTGTCCACGTACCCCTGTAGACCGTATGCGGAAGCGTTATGACAACACGGTTGATGTAGTCGTACGTCTTCATGATCCGACCGATCCTAGCACTGAAACTACGGCACCTCCGCGATCTGCACACGTTCAGCTCGATGACGTCCCATGAACTATAGATCCAGCTGAGGTCGAGGGAGAGTTTCGTTAGCACGACGGCGTGATGACGGTGATGATGAAGTTACCGATGCAGGGCTTCACCTAAGCACTACAACGATGTGACCGAGGTGGAAATCTGTGGAGGGGGGCACCGCACACGGCTAAACAATCAACTTGTCTGTCTATGGGGTGCCCCCTCCCCCGTATATAAAGGAGGGGAGGAGGAGGAGGGTCGGCCACAAGGGCCGCACCCAAGGTGGGATTCCTACTCCTAGTAGGAGTAGGTTTCCCCCTTTCCTAGTCCATGTAGGAGAAGAAGGAAGGAGAGGAGAGGGAGAAGGAAAGAGGGGGGCGCCGCCCCCTCCCTAGTCCAATTCGGAACAGCCGATGGGGGGCGCGCGGCCACCCCTTGTGGCCCTTCTCTCCTTTCCACTAAGTCCCATGAAGGCCCAATACTTCCCCCGGCGAATTCCCAAAACTCTCCGGTACTCCGAAAAATACCCGAACCACTCAGAACCTTTCCGATGTCCGAATATAGCCTTCCAATATATCGATCTTTACGTATCGACCATTTCGAGACTCCTCATCATGTCCGTGATCTCATCCGGGACTCCAAACAACCTTTGGTACATCAAATCACATAACTCATAATACAAATCGTCATCGAACGTTAAGCGTGCGGACCATACGGGTTCGAGAACTATGTAGACATGACCGAGACTAACTTCCGATCAATAACCAATAGCGGAACATGGATGCTCATATTGGTTCCTAAATATTCTACGAAGATCTTTATTGGTCAAACCGCATAACAACATACATTATTCCCTTTGTCATCGGTATGCTACTTGCCCGAGATTCGATCGTCGGTATCTCAATACCTAGTTCAATCTCGTTACCGGCAAGTCTCTTTACTAGTTCCGTAATGCAACATACTAAAACTAACACATTAGTCACATTTATTGTAAGGCTTATAGTGATGTGCATTACCGAGAGGGCCCAGAGATACCTAATCTCGATCTATGCCAACTCAACAAACACCATTGGAGACACCTGTAGAGCATATTTATAGTCACCCAGTTACGTTGTGACGTTTGATAGCACATTAAGTGTTCCTCCGGTATTCGGGAGTTGCATAATCTCATTGTCATAGGAACATGTATAAGTCATGAAGAAAGCAGTAGCAATAAACTAAACGATCATAGTGCTAAGCTAACGGTTGGGTCTAGTCCATCACATCATTCTCTAATGATGTGATCCAGTTTATCAAATGACAACACATATCTATGGCTAGGAAACTTAACCATCTTTGATTAACGAGCTAGTCAGGTAGAGGCATACTAGGGACACTCTGTTTGTGTATGTATTCACACATGTACTAAGTTTCCGGTTAATACAATTCTGGAATGAATAATAAACATTTATCATGATATAAGGAAATATAAATAACAACTTTATTATTGCCTCTAGGGCATATTTCCTTCGGTCTCCCACTTGCACTAGAGTCAATAATCTAGTTCACATCGTCATGGGATTTCACACCAATAGTTCACATCTTTATGTGAGTACTTCACATATTCATGTGACTAATACCCAAAGGGTTTACTAGAGTCAATAATCTAGTTCACATCGCTATGTGATGAACACCCAAAGAGTGATCATGTTTTTCTTGTGAGAGAAGTTTAGTCTATGGGTCTGCAACATTCAGATTTGTATGTATTTTGCAAATTTCTATGTCTACAATACTCTGCATGGAGCTACTCTAGCAAATTGCTCCCACTTTCAATATGTATCTAGATCGATACTTAGAGTCATCTAGATCGGTGTCAAAAGCTTGCATCAACGTAACTCTTTACGACGAACTCTTTTATCACCTCCATAACTGAAAAATATTTCCTTAGTCCTCTAAGGATAATTTTGACCGCTGTCCAATGATATACTCCAAGAGCACTATTGTACTCCCTTACAATAGGTCTGGTACATAGCATACTTTATAGAACCTATGACTGAGGCATAGGGAATGACTTTTCACTCTCTTCCTATTTTCTACCGTGGTCGGGTTTTGAGTCTTTACTCAACTTCACACCTTGCAACACAGGCAAGAACTCCTTCTTTAACTGTTCCATTTTGAACTGCTTCAAAAGACTTGTCAAGGTATGTACTCATTGAAAATTTTTATCAAGCATCTTGATCTATCTCTATAGATCTTGATGCCAAATATGTAAGCAGCTTCACCGAGGCCTTTCATTGAAAAAATCCATTCAAACACTCCTTTATGCTTTCCAGAAAATTCTACATCATTTCCTATCAACAATATGTCATTCACATATACTTATCAGAAAGGCTGTAGTGATCCCACTCACTTTCTTGTAAATACAGGCTTCTCCAAAAGTCTGTATAAAACCATATGCTTTGATCACACTATCAAAGCGTATAGTCCAACTCCGAGATGCTTACACCAGTCCATAAATGGATTGCTGGAGCTTACACACTTTGTTAGCACCTTTTGGACTGACAAAACCTTCTGGTTGCATCATATACAACTCTTCTTTAAGATATCCATTATGGAATGCAGTTTTGACATCCATTTGCCAAATTTCATAATCATAGAATGCGGCAATTGCTAACATGATCCGGACGGACTTAAGCATCGCTACGGGTGAGAAGGTCTCATCATACTCAACTCCTTGAACTTGTCGAAAACCTTTCGCAACAATTCAAGCTTTGTAGACAGTAACATTACCGTCAGCGTCAGTCTTCTTCTTGAAGATCCATTTATTCTCTATGGCATGCCGATCATCGGGCAAGTCAACCAAAGTCCACACTTTGTTCTCATACATGGATCCCATCTCAGATTTCATGGCCTCAAGCCATTTTGCGGAATCTGGGCTCACCATCGCTTCCTCATAGTTCGTAGGTTCATCATGGTCAAGTAACATGACTTCCAGAACAGGATTACCGTACCACTCTGGTGTGAAACGTACTCTGGTTGACCTACGAGGTTTGGTAGTAACTTGATCAGAAGTTTCATGATCATCATCATTAACTTCCTCACTAATTGGTGTAGGCATCACTGGAACTGATTTATGTGATGAACTAATTTCCAATTTGGGAGAAGGTACAATTACCTCATCAAGTTCTACTTTCCGCCCACTCACTTCTTTCGAGAGAAAATCCTTCTCTAGAAAGGATCCACTCTTAGCAACAAAGATCTTGCCTTCGGATATGTGATAGAAGGTGTACCCAACAGTTTATTTTGGGTATCCTATGAAGTCACACTTCTCCGATTTTGGTTTGAGCTTATCAGGTTGAAAACTTTTTTCACATAACAATCGCAACCCCAAACTTTAAGAAATGACAGCTTAGGTTTCTTGCTAAACCACGGTGTCGTCTCGATGGATTTAGATGGTGCCCTTTTTAACATGAATGCAGCCGTCTCTAAAGCATAACCCCGAAACGATAGCGGTAAATCAGTAAGAGACATCATAGATCACACCATATCTAATAAAGTGCAGCTACTATGTTCGGACATACCATTACGTTGTGGTGTTCCAGGTGGCGTGAGTTGCAAAACTATTCCGCATTGTTTCAAATGAAGACCAAACTCATAACTCAAATATTCACCTCCACGATCAGATCATAGAAACTTAATTTTCTTGTCACGATGATTTTCCACTTAACTCTGAAATTCTATGAACTTTTCAAATGTTTCAGACTTATGTTTCATCAAGTAGACATACCCATATCTTCTCAAATCATCTGTGAAGGTCAGAAAATAATGATACCCGCCATGAGCATCAACACTCATCGGACCGCATACATCAGTATGTATTATTTCCAATAATTCTATTGCTCGTTCCATTGTTCCGAAGAACGGAGTTTTAGTCATCTTGCCCATGAGGCATGGTTCGAAAGCATCAAGTGATTCCAAAAGCCCATCAGCATGGAGTTTCTTCATGCGCTTTACACCAATATGACCTAAACGGCAGTGCCACAAATAAGTTGCACTATCATTATTAAACTTATATCTTTTGGCTTCAATACTATGAATATGTGTATCGCTACTATCAAGATTTAGTAAAAATAGACCACTCATCAAGGGTGCATGACCATAAAAGATATTACTCATATAAATAGAACAACCATTATTCTCTGATTTAAATGAATAACCGTCCAGCATCAAACAAGATCCAGATATAATGTTCATGCTTAACTCTGGCACCAAATAACAATTATTCAGGTCTAAAACTAATCCCGAAGGTAGATGTAGAGGTAGTGTGCCGATAGCGATCACATCGACTTTGGAACCATTTCCCACGTGCATCGTCACCTTGTCCTTAGCAAATCTTCCCTTAATCCTTAGCCCCTGTTTTGAGTTGAAAATATTAGCAACAGAACTAGTATCAAATACCCAGGCGCTACTGCGAGCATTAGTAAGGTACACATCAATAACATGTATATCAAATATACCTTTCACTTTGCCATCCTTCTTATCCGCCAAATACTTGGGGCAGTTCCGCTTCCAGTGACCAGTCCCTTTGTAGTAGAAGCACTCAGTCTTGGGCTTAGGTCCAGACTTGGGCTTCTTCACTTGAGCAGCAACTTGCTTGCGTTCTTCTTGAAGTTCCCCTTCTTCCCTTTGCCCTTCTTCTTGAAACTTGTGGTCTTGTTGACCATCAACACTTGATGCTCCTACTTGATTTCTACCTCCGCAACTTTTAGCATCACGAAGATCTCGGGAATTATCTTATCCAACCCTTGCATATTATAGTTCATTACAAAGCTTTTGTAGCTTGGTGGTAGTGATTGAAGAACTCTGTCAATGACACTATTGACCGGAAGATTAACTCCCAGCTGAGTCAAGTGATTGTGGTACCCAGGCATTCTGAGTATGTGCTCATAGACAGAACTATTCTCCTCCATTTTGGAGCTGTAGAAATTATTAGAGACTTCATATCTCTCAATCCGGGCGTTTGCTTGAAATATTAACTTCAACTCGTGGAACATCTCATATGCTCCATGACGTTCAAAACGTCGTTGAAGTCCCGGTTCTAGGCCGTAAAGCATGGCACACTGAACTATCGAGTAGTCATCAGCTTTGCTCTGCCAGGTGTTCATAACATATGGAGTTGCTCCTGCAGCTGGTTTGGCACCTAGCGGTGCTTCCAGGACGTAATTCTTCTATCCAACAATGAGGATAATCCTCAAGTTACTAACCCAGTCTGTGTAGTTGCTACCATCATCTTCCAACTTAGCTTTCTCTAGGAACGCATTAAAATTCAACGGAATAACAACACATGCCATTTATCTACAACAACATAGACATGCAAAATACTATCAGGAACTAAGTTCATGATAAATTAAAGTTCAATTAATCATATTACTTACGAACTCCCACTTAGATAGACATCCCTCTAATGATCTAGGTGATCACGTGATCCATATCAACTAAACCATGTCTGATCATCACGTGAGATGGAGTAGTTTTCAATGGTGAACATCACTATGTTGATCATATCTACTATATGATTCACGCTCGACCATTCGGTCTCAGTGTTCCGAGGCCATATCTACATATGCTAGGCTCGTCAAGTTTAACCCGAGTATTCTGCTTGTGCAAAACTAGCTTGCACCCATTGTATATGAACATAGAGCTTATCACACCCGATCATCACGTGGTGTCTCGGCACGATGAACTGTAGCAATGGTGCATACTTAGCGAGAACACTTATACCTTGAAATTTAGTGAGAGATCATCTTATGATGCTATCGCTGTACTAAGCAAAATAAGATGCATAAAGGATAAACATCACATGCAATCAATATAAGTGATATGATATGGTCATCGTCATTTTGTGCCTTTGATCGCCATCTCCAAGCACCGTCATGATCACCATCGTCACCGCCTTGACACCTTGATCTCCATCGAAGCATCGTTGTCGTCTCGCCAACTATTGCTTCTACGACTGTCGCTACCACTTAGTGATAAAGTAAAGCAATTACATGGCGATTGCATTTCATACAATAAAGTGACAACCATACGGCTCGTGCCAGTTGCCGATAACTGTGTTACAAAATGATCATCTCATACAACAATTTATATAATCATGCCTTGACCATATCACATCACAACATGCCCTGCAAAAACAAGTTAGACGGCCTCTACTTTGTTGTTGCAAGTTTTTACGTGGCTGCTACGGGCTTAGCAAGAACCGTTCTTACCTACGCATCAAAAACCACAACGCGGTATAGTGATTGCTTTTTGATATTTAGAAAGAACCCTGTTCATTGAATCTGATTCAAATAAAGTTGGAGAAATTGACACCCGCCAGCCACCTGTGTGCAAAGCACGTCGGTAGAACCAGTCTCATGAACGCGGTCATATAATGTCGGTCCGGGCCGCTTCATCCAACAATACCGCCAAATCAAGAAACAACTAGTCACGACAAGCTATATATATATATACCCATGCCCACAACTCCTTTGTGTTCTATTCGTGCATGTAACATCTACGCATAGACCTGACTCTGATACCACTGTTGGGGAAACGTAGTAATTTCAAAAAAATTCCTACGCACACGCAAGATCCATCTAGGTGATGCATAGCAACGAGAGGGGAGAGTGTTGTCCAAGTACCCTCGTAGACCATAAGCGGAAGCATTATGACAATGCGGTTGATGTAGTCATACGTCTTCATGATCCGACCGATCCTAGCACCGAAGGTACGACACCTCCGCGATCTGCACACGTTCAGCTCGGTGACGTCCCACGAACTCTAGATCCAACTAAGGTCAAGGGAGAGTTTCATTAGCACGACGGCCTGATGACGGTGATGATGAAGTTACCGACACAGGGCTTCGCCTAAGCACTACAACGATGTGACCGAGGTGGAAATCTATGGAGGGGGCACCGCACATGGCTAAATAATAAACTTGTATGTCTACGGGGTGCCCCCTCCCCCGTATATAAAGGAGGGGAGGAGGAGGACGGCCGGCCACAAGAGGCGTGCCTAAGGGGGGATTCCAACTCCTAGTAGGAGTAGGTTTCCCCCTTTCCTAGTCCATGTAGGAGAAGAAGAAGGAAGGAATGAGGGGGGCGCCGCCCCCTCCCTAGTCCAATTTGGACCAGCCCATGGGGGGGGCGACCTCCCCTTGTGGCCCTTCTCTCCTTTCCACTAAGGCCCATGAAGGCCCAATACTACCCATGGCGAATTCCCGTAACTCTCCGGTACTCCGAAAAATACCCGAACCACTCAGAACCTTTCCGATGTCCGAATATAGCCTTCCAATATATCGATCTTTACGTCTCGACCATTCCTCGTCATGTCCATAATCTCATCCGAGACTCCGAACAACCTTCGGTACATCAAATCACATAACTCATAATACAAATCGTCATCGAACGTTAAGCGTGCGGACCCTATGGGTTCGAGAACTATGTAGACATGACCGAGACTCACTTCCGTTCAATAACCATTAGCGGAACCTGGATGCTCATATTGGTTCCTACATATTCTACGAAGATCTGTATCGGTAAAACCGCATAACAACATATGTTGTTCCCTTTGTCATCAGTATGTTACTTGCCCGAGATTCGAACGTCGATATCTCAATACCTTGTTCAATCTCGTTACTGGCAAGTCTCTTTACTCGTTGCGTAATGTGACATCCCGCAACTAACTCATTAGTCACATTGCTTGCAAGGCTTATAGTGATGTGCATCACCGAGAGGGCCCAGAGATACCTCTTCGATACACGGAGTGACAAATCCTAATCTCGATCTATGCCAACTCAACAAACACCATTGGAGACACCTATAGAGCATCTTTATAGTCACCCAGTTACGTTGTGACGTTTGATAGCACACTAAGTGTTCCTCCGGTATTCGGGAGTTGCATAATCTCATAGTCATAGGAACATATATAAGTCATGAAGAAAGCAATTGCAATAAACTAAACGATCAAAGTGCTAAGCTGACAGATGGGTCTAGTCCATCACATCATTCTCTAATGATGTGATCTCGTTCATCAAATGACAACACATGTCTATGGCTAGGAAACTTAACCATATTTGATTAACGAGCTAGTCAAGTAGAGGCATACTAGGGACACTCTGTTTGTCTATGTATTCACACATGTACTAAGTTTCCGGTTAATACAATTCTAGCATGAATAATAAACATTTATCATGATATAAGGAAATATAAATAACAACTTTATTATTGCCTCTAGGGCATATTTCCTTCACGGGCTTCTGAGGAGCCCGTTGGTCCGACCGAGAGGGCCTTGTGAGAGACGAGCGTTAGATCACGGTGAGATGCGTGCGCATACCACGCCCAGCCCCCGCTCGTGAGGTGCTCGTAAAGGGGGTGGGCAGTAGGCGCTAGCCTCAAAACAAGGCTCGGAACCAGAAAACTCAAGAAATCAACATGAACGAGAAAAGATGCCCCCATGCTTGCCAATGAAAATACGATTAATTGTTCAAATCCAAAAGGCGGCAAATCGAGCTACAAAAAAGGGGTTGAAAGAAAATGGCCGCGTTCGGCACCTAGCTAGTCTTCTTGTCTTGTCACTAGCGCAGAGCCTATTGCTTTCAGTGGCCGTGAGCATAGTCATTGGGGTACAGTGTCGACGACCGGTGCTAAGCATGGTGCTTCCACTAGGACGTGGGCGGGAGCCCCCGAGGCCCGAGGGTGGCTCTTCGGAGACTCTGAGGCGTGTACAGCCCCACTCATTATTACATGAGAGTGTCATGGGCGGAGACCTTCACAGGCGCGAGCCTTGCTTCATATCGCTAGACGAGGGCCCCGCCTTGCGCCACCCTCGACCACCGTTGGGGTGTCCGAAAACCAGGATGATGCCAAGGGGTGAAGGGGACGCTAGCGGCGCCCTCGGCGACCACAGGCCCTCTGCCGGGGGACGGCTCGTCGGCGCCTCCCCGGCAGAGGACCTACCTCTGGGCGACGCCTTTTCCCGCGCGACATGTGGGAGGGCCTTGATCTGGACCCCTTCCATGCAGCCCCCAGTCCGCTACCCCTACTGGAGTGGGGCTGCCGCACTGGCGTCGCTGTCTGCTGCTGAGGCCTGGTACACCTGCGACCCATGGTTAGCGTAAGCCTGCTCCTGAGATATCAGTGGTACCCTCCGGTGGTCGATGTTGGCGGGGTCGGTGAGGCTCCTGGGTGGCTCATGGAAGGCATCGGGTTCCAGCAACTCTTCTTCCTAGCCCAGCTCGAGGAACATGCAGGGGTCGTCCTCTAGCGTGTACTCCTGATCCACCATGTGGGGCACATAGGCTTCCTGAGCTGCCTCTCCGGAACCTCCGCTGAGGCGCCTTGTGCCCCACGCCTCCGAGCCTGATGTGCCTCCCTGGTGGCTGTAGGGTGGTGCTCAATTGAGACCATGACGAGCAATGCCTGCACCTATGCCACCCGGGGGAAGAAAGGGCACGGCCGGATTTCCGGCAACACTAGTTGTGCTGACGCTGGCGAGCCCTCCTGGTGCACCTGGGAGCACGCGGGCACAACGAGGCCCGTCGTGTGACCTGGCCACAACTTGAGATGTCAGTAGGCAGTACAAAGGCGGCGTACCCCTGGATGCAACGCGTCGCGACCGCTCTCCACCAGCCGGCACCGCAGCAGCTCCTGCGCCACCACGAGCGCGGCTCGCATGTTCGCCTGTTCTCGTCGGGTGTGTGGCGACGTCGCTACTCTGTAGCTTGTGGATCTTGCGGCAGCCCACGCACGCCACGGTGTGAGGGTGAAAGGCGTCGGTCTGCGCCGCCCGCGACCTGTGATGTTCAGCGGTGGGTGGGCCGTCTGGAGCGCGGAGTTGAGGTCTCCTTGGGCGGACGTTGCCGCCCTGATCAGCCAAGAAGCCCACTGGTCGGTGTTGGTCCTCGGGTCAGCTGACGGAAGAGAGGCTTCGGTGCACCCCTACCTGGCGCACCAAATGTCGGATTACGGGTTCTGACAAAACCCTTGAGGTTTGAACTATGGGGTGCGCACGAAGATCTCTCCCCCTAGCTCACACTCTCACCACGATCTCAAAGCCTAGCTCGCCGAACCCGAGGAATAAGAGACATAAGAGTTTATACTGGTTCAGGCCACTATTGCGGTGTAATACCCTACTCCAGTGTGGTGTTGTGGATTGCCTTATAGGCTGGGGATGAACAAGTACAAGGGAAGAACTGCCTCCTGAGGGGAGGTGTTCTTGAGCTCGATGAGCTTGTGTGTGTGTGGATGGTCTGGTTCCTCTCCAGATCTCATGAGATGCTTCCCACGGTGGTGGCTAGTCCTATTTATAGAGGCCCTGGTCCTCTTCCCAAATATTAGGCGGGAAGGGATCCCACAATGGCCAATTTGAAGGGGGATAGTTAGTACAAGCTATCCTAACAAAAGGCGGTCTTTGCTTGCCAAAGGCTCTGGTGGTGACGCTATCGTGGGCTCCGTGATGACCTCCATCCTGTTGTCCTACTGGTCTTGGTCTCGTTCCACCAATATGGAAACCTTTGCCTGATGCCTCGGGACTCCTCGCATGCACGTGCCTCTTTAGCACCAAAGAGGCAACCATTACTCTATGCACGCTGGCGCTCACCTGGCCTTGGTCATCATGGCTCACGTCACGGAAACCTCATGAGGTGCCCCTCACCTTGATCTCTCCACTCCTCGTGAGCCAGCTTAGTGAGGCTGCCCCTGAGGAGGTCTTGTGTTGTCTGCCTCGCGAGGCTTGGCCCCTCGCGAGGGTCTTGAGTGTTTGTTGATGAAGATGGGTCGTACCAGGCCACTGGTGGAGTCATGCCCTGGGCCGCAGGCAGGCAAGTCTAGGTACCCCCGTTCCTAGGACGCCAACAGAGGCAAATATTTGAGTTACGAGTTTGGCCTTCATTTAAAACAATGTGGAATTGTTTCACAACTCACGCCACCTGGAACACCACAGCGTAGTGGTGTGTCCGAACGTTGTAACCGACTTTATTAGATATGGTGCATTCTTAATGTCTCTTACAATTTACCACTATCGTTTTGGGGTTATGCATTAGAGACAACCGAATTCACGTTAAGTAGGTCACCCTCTAAATCCGTTGAGACGACAACGTATGAACTATGGTTTGGCAAGAAACCTAAGTTGTCGTTTCTTAAAGTTTTGCATTGCCACACTTATGTCAAAAGGCTTCAACCTGATAAGCTTGAAGCCAAATCGAAGAAGTGCATCTTCATAGGATACCCTAAGGAAACAATTGGGTACACCTTCTACCACAGATCTGAAGGCAAGATTTTTGTGGCAAAGAATGGACATTTCTAGAGAAGGAATTTCTCTTGAAAGAAGTGACTGGGAGGAAAGTAGAACTTGATGAGGTAATTGTACCTTCTCTCGAATTGGAGAGTAGCACATCAGACAAATCAGTTCCCGTGACGCCTACACCAACTAGTGAGGAAGCTAATGATGATGATCATGAAACTTCAGATCAAGTTACTACTGGACCTCGTAGGTCGAACAGAGCATGTTCTGCGCGAGAATGGTACGGTAATCCTGTCCTGGAAGTCATGTTACTAGACCATGGCGAACCTACGAACTATGAATAAGCTATGATGAGCCTAGATTCCGATAGATGGCTTGAGGCCATGAAATCTGAGATAGGATCCATGTATGAGAACAAAGTGTGGACTTTGGTGGACTTGCCCGATGATTGGCAAGCCATTGAGAATAAATGGATCTTCAAGAAGAAGACAGATGCCGATGGTAATGTCACCATCTACAAAGCTCAATTTGTCACAAAAGGTTTCCGACAAGTTCAAGGGGTTGACTACGATGAGACCTTCTCACCCGTAGCGATGCTCAAGTCAGTCTAAATCATGTTAGCAATTGCCACATTTTATGATTATGAAATATGGCAAATGGACGTCAAAACTGCATTCCTTAATGGATTTCTTAAAGAAGAGTTGTATATTATGCAACCAGGAGGTTTTGTCAATCCTAAAGGTGCTAACAAAGTGTGAAAACTCCAGCGATCCATCTATGGACTGGTGCAAGCATCTCGGAGTTGGAATATACGCTTTGATGAAGTGATCAAGGCATGTGGTTTTATATAGACTTTCGGTGAAGCCTGTATTTACAAGGAAGTGAGTGGGAGCTTTGTAGCATTTTTGATATTATATGTAGATGACATATTGTTGATTGGAAATGATATAGAATTTCTGGATAGCATAAAAGGATAGTTGAATAAAAGTTTTTCAATGAAATACCTCGGTGAAATATATTAGGCATCAAGATCTATAGGGATAGATCAAGATGCTTAATAGGACTTTCACAAAGCACATACCTTGATAAAGTTTTGAAGAAGTTCAAAATGGATCAGTCAAAGAAATGGTTCTTGCCTGTGTTACAAGGTGTGAAGTTGAGTTAGACTCAAAGCCCGTCCACTGCAGAAGATTGAGAAAAAATGAAAGTCATTCCCTATGCCTCAGCCATAGGTTCTATCATGTATGATATGTTGTGTACCAGACCTGATGTGTGCCTTGCCATAAGTTTGGCAGGGAGGTACCAAAGTAATCCAGGAGTGGATCACTAGACAGTGGTCAAGAACATCCTGAAGTACCTAAAAAGGACCAAGGATATGTTTCTTGTTTATGGAGGTGACAAAGAGCTCATCATATATGGTTACGTTGATGCTAGCTTTAACACTGATCTGGATCACTCTAAGTCGCTGAGGGAGTCCTGGATTAGGGGGTGTTCGGATAGCCGGACTATACCTTCAGCCGGACTCCTGGATTATGAAGATACAAGATTGAAGACTTCGTCCCATGTCCGGAGGGTACTTTCCTTGGCAAGGAAGGCAAGCTTGGTGACGCGAATATTCAAGGTCTCCTACCATTGTAACCGACTCTGTGTAACCCTAACCCTATCCGGTGTCTATATAAACCGGAGGGTTGTAGTCCGTAGGACAGAATCAACTCCATACACAATCATACCATAGGCTAGCTTCTAGGGTTTAGCCTCCTTGATCTCGTGGTAGATCTACTCTTGTACTACCCATATCATCAATATTAGTCAAGCAGGAGTAGGGTTTTACCTCCATCGAGAGGGCCCGAACCTGGGTAAAACAAAGTGTCCCCAGTCTCCTGTTACCATCCGGCCTAGACGCACAGTTCGGGACCCCCTACCCAAGATTCGCCGGTTTTGACACCGACATTGGTGCTTTCATTGAGAGTTCCTCTGTGTCGTCGCCTTTAGGCCCGATGGTTCCTTCGGTCTTCAACAACGATGCGGTCCAGTGTGAGATTTTTCTCCCCAGACAGATCTTCATCTTCGGCGGCTTCGCACTACGGGCCAATTCGCTTGGCCACCTTGAGCAGATCGAAAGCTACGTCCCTGGCCATCAAGTCAGGTTTGGAAGCCTAAACTACACGGCTGACATCCACGGGGACTTGATCTTCGACGGATTCGAGCCACAGCCAAGCGTGCCGCACTGTCTCGACGGGCATGATATAGCTCTGCTGCCGAACAGCGCCTTGGAGGCCGCACACGCATCGGTTTCGACCATTGACTCAGAACCTACTGCGCCGATCGAGGATCAGCAGTTGGACGCTGCCTCAGGGGCTGCGATCTCAGAGGCGATCGAGCGGAACTCCAGCCCCGCACTCCGCGTAGCCCGTGACTCCAAGGAGCCGGATTCCTCTCCGAACTCCGAGCCCCCCGCACCCCTGCCAATCGAATCCGATTGGGCGCCAGTAATGGATTTCACCGCCGCGGACATCTTTCAGCATTCGCCTCTTGGCGATATCCTGAATTCTCTTAAGTCTCTCTCTTTATCAGGAGAGCCCTGGCCAAACTACGGTCAGCAAGGGTGGGATACGGACGGTGAGGAAATTCAAAACCCACCCACCACCCACTTTGTAGCCACTGTCGATGATTTAACCGACATACTTGGCTTCGGCTCCGAAGACATCGACGGCATGGACGACGATATAGGAGACGAACAGGAACCAGCACCTATAGGGCACTGGAACTCCACCTCGTCATATGACATATACATGGTGGATACTCCAAAAGACGGAGATGGCGATGGAGCAATGGGGGATGACACCCCCAAGAAACAGCCAAAGCGCCGATGTCAGCGGCGCCGCTCTAAATCCCGCCAAAGCACAAACGATGATTCCGGCACGGGAGATAATACTACCCCGGATAACGCCAAAGAACACCCACCCCAGCAAGATTCGGCACAGGAAGATGGAAAAGCCAGCCCTCATGAGAGAGCGGCAGACCGAGAGGTCGAGGATGATAACTATACGCCTCCCTCCGAAGACGAGGCAAGCCTCGATGACGACGAATTCGTCATACCACCAGACCCTGCCGAACAAGAGCGTTTTAAACGCAGGCTTTTAGCCACGGCAAGCAGCCTCAAGAAAAAGTAGCAACAGCTTAGAGCTGCCCAAGAATTGCTAGCTTATAGATGGACTGAAGACCTTGCGGCCGAAGAGTATGAACTCGAACGCCCCTCCAAGAGTTAACCGAAGCGCAGGCCACTACCCCGATCAGAAGAGGAAGAACCTACATCACCAGCGCATGACATGGCAGACCGGCCACCTCGCGGCCACGACAGAGAGGCCTCTCAGCCTTCCACCCAAGCCACGCCCCGACGCCGCACAACTAAGGCGCGGGAAAATGCGCCCGACCTGCGGGACATACTGGAGGATAAGGCAAGACAAATAAGATCGATCTACGGATCGCGCAGGCGCCCTACAGCATGTGACAATGATCTTCAGGACGGATACAACAAATCCGGCCGGGCCGAACACAACAGACATAGCTCTTTCGAGCTGCGTCGTGATATAGCCCAGTACAGAGGCGCCGCACACCCGCTATGCTTCACGAATGAAGTAATGGATCATCAAATCCCAGAGGGCTTCAAACCCGTAAACATCGAATCATACGATGGCACCACAGACCCGGCGGTATGGATTGAGGATTATCTCCTTCACATCCACATGGCACGCGGCGATGATCTCCACGCCATCAAGTACCTCCCGCTCAAACTTAAAGGACCGGCTCGGCATTGGCTTAACAGCTTGCCAGCAGACTCAATCGGTTCTTGGGAGGACCTGGAAGCCACATTCCTCGACAACTTCTAGGGCACTTACGTGCGACCGCCGGACACGGACGACTTAAGCCACATAATTCAGCAGCCAGAAGAATCAGCTAGACAATTTTGGTCACGGTTCCTAACTAAGAAAAACAAGATAGTCGACTGTCCGAATGCAGAGGCCCTAGCAGCCTTCAAGCATAACATCCGCGACGAGTGGCTTGCCCGGCACCTGGGACAGGAAAAGCCGAAATCCATGGCAGCCCTCACGACACTCATGACCCGCTTTCGCGCGGGAGAAGACAGCTGGCTAGCTCGCAGTAACAACCTATCAAAGAACCCTGGTAATTCGGATACCAAGGACAAAAGTGGCAGGACACGTCGGAACAACCAAAAACGCCGCGTTAACAGCGACAACAATGAAGACACGGCAGTCAATGCCGGATTCAGAGGCTATAAATCCGGTCAGCGGAAAAATCCATTCAAAAAGAATACTCAGGGCCCATCCAGTTTGGACCGAATACTCGATTTCCTGTGCCAGATACATGGCACCCCCGAAAAGCCAGCCAATCACACTAACAGGGATTGTTGGGTGTTCAACCAGGCAGGCAAGTTAAGAGCCGGAAACAGATACAAGGGGCTGCACAGCAACGACGAGGAGCCCAAGCCGCCGAACAACAATGGACAGAAGGGGTTTCCCCCACAAGTGCGGACGGTGAACATGATATACGCAACCCACATTCCCAAGCGGGAGCGGAAGCGTGCGCTACGGGACGTATACGCGATGGAGGCAGTCGCCCCAAAGTTCAACCCATGGTCCTCCTGCCCATCACTTTTGATCGAAGGGACCATCCCACTAGCATCCATCACGGCGGCTTCGCCGCATTGGTTCTTGACCCAATCATCGACGGATTTCACCTCACAAGAGTCCTCATGGACGGCGGCAGTAGCCTGAACCTGCTTTATCAGGACACAGTGCGGAAAATGGGCATAGATCCCTCAAGGATCAAACCCACACGAATGACCTTTAAAGGCGTCATACCAGGTGTAGAAGCCAACTGTACAGGCTTAGTAACACTTGACGTGGTCTTTGGATCCCCGGATAATTTCCGAAGCGAAGAGTTAATCTTCGATATAGTCTCGTTTCGCAGTGGCTATCACGCCCTGCTCGGACGAACCGCATTCGCAAAATTCAATGCGGTGCCGCACTACGCATATCTCAAACTCAAGATGCCAGGCCCTCGAGGAGTAATCACGGTCAACGGAAACACCGAACGCTCTCTTCGTACGGAGGAGCATACGGCGGCTCTTGCAGAGGAGGTACAAAGTAGCCTTCTTAGGCAATTCTCCAGTCCGGCCATTAAAAAGCCAGACGCTGCCAAGCGCGCCCGGAGTAACCTACAGCAGGACCGCCTGTCACACTCCGAGCAAGCGTAGCAATGCGGCCCCAACCCCAGCTTTCGCGACCTAGCGAAACCAGTACCTCGCGTACATAACTACGCCCTTGAAATACCATGGGCACAGGGGAAGGGGCACAATAACGGCACACCCAAAATACAGCTTAAAATGTACCAGGGGCTGCCGGATTCTTTTTTTAATTTTTTTTCTTACTTTCAGGACTCCATACTTCGGACGACCTGTTCGGCAATTCGACTGCCGCACAAACGATGCAAGATCCAGGGAGGCAGACAAGCCATGCCACATTATGGAACCCCCAAGTGGTCTCTATTACGAGCGGTATACCTACTTCAAATATAATTCTACGGCCTGCCCCTGGTCAGGACATACTGAATAGTCCAAATATATTTTGCTTACCGCACTATTTGTATCGTTCGGCTTTGATAAATAGCCTCTCCATAAACAATGCTTTGCTTTTTGTCTATTTTTCGCATTACCCCTTTCATATATATGTTAACTGATGACATGTTGCACCCGTACACTATGGTACGGCAAGTACGCCAGGGGCTTCAGTACCCTTTAAATATGGTGTGAGAAGTCCGTACACTTTCACAAGTGCGGCACCCCGAACTTATAGAACTATATGCATCGGCTCCGAATCATGATTTGGGTCAATAGTTGGGTTTGCCCGGCTCCTATGTTTTGGTGCCTTACGTTCCGCTATATCGGCTAAGGTAGCACTAGGAGAACCACTGCGATTGTGCCCCGGTTGAGCTGGGTTAAGCACCTCAGTGGAGAAAGCTAAAACTGACTGTCATGATGAGGCGAGAGACCGGTCGCTATTCGAGAGGTTTTTCGAGTCCCTAAAGGCTTATGCCGCTTCGAGCGAGGAGCTGGATAACCCCAGCCAAGGCGTGGATAGCGCCCCAAATTCGGTCTTCCGAACTAGGGGCTTCGCCGAAATTTAAAATTATAACGTTCTATGGCTAAGTGAGAGTGTTCAAGCATTATAGTCCGATTGCCTGGTTCGTCGTGCTGAGCGCCTCCCTCGAAGGACCCAACCATGGGAAAAAAGAGCGCCCAGGTTTATCACAGAACACCCCAGCACTAGTGGCATGGGGGCAGAAGCCGACGACTGGCCATCTCTCTATTTTTGATAAACGGCCGCACAGAAAATAATATTTTAAATTCAATAAGCATTGCTTAGCGCATATGAACAAGTTTTCAGCGCACAGGATAAACACGAGCGAATTCATTCAAAAATTACATCCTTGGTGCATTCATCCGCCACAAGGCGGGCACCCGCAAGAACATCCTTATAGTAGTTCTCTGGCTTGCGATGCTCCTTCCCCGGCGGCGGCCCATCCGTCACAAGCTTCTCATCGTCCAGCTTACCCCAGTGCACCTTTACACGGGCAAGGGCCCTACGGGCACCTTCGATGCAGACGGAGCGCTTGATGACCTCGAACCTTGGACATGCCTCCACCAGCCGCCGCACTTGCCAGAAGTAGCTCCCAGGCAGGGTCTCTCCGGGCCACAGCCGAACTATGAAGCCCTTCATGGCCTGTCCGGCGGCCTTGTGGAGTTCGATCAGCTGTTTCAGCTGGTCGCTCAAGGGCACA
Source organism: Triticum aestivum (assembly GCF_018294505.1). Classification (NCBI taxonomy): domain Eukaryota; kingdom Viridiplantae; phylum Streptophyta; class Magnoliopsida; order Poales; family Poaceae; genus Triticum; species Triticum aestivum. The sequence continues at coordinate 458,390,719 of NC_057803.1, forward strand.
GGGTGTCCGGCCTCAGCATACCGAGACCAGAACACCTTCTCCGTCGAGCTGCCCTCTTCAGCTCAGTAGAACGCGGCGGCATCGGATACGCTGCGGGGAAGATCTATGAATGCCCTGGAGAACTCCGGATTCGGGTAAGTAACATGTAGTTTACTTTTATATTTCTGCTTTGCATATAGAATGCCTTACCCACTGCTATCTTCTTCATATCCTCCAACTCTCAGAGGGCCTTTTGGGCTTCGGCCTTGGTAGACTTGGCAGTCTCAAGGGCCGTCGCGAGCTCGGACGCTTGGGTCTTCGACTCAAGCTCCAAACTCTCATGTTTTTTCATGAGAGCCTGAAGCTCTTGCTGCAGCTCGCCGACCTGAGACCCAAGTTTCTCTCGCTCGGTGCGCTCCGCGGCCGTTTTCTTTTCGGCCTCGGACAGCGCCTGCTTGAGGGTCGCCACCTCAGTCGTGGCCCCTACAATAAGCAGTACAATCCTGTTATTTTCTGCAATCATGCCTCTCTATAGGCACTTTTTTTAAGGTATTTCTTACCTTCTTTCTCCTCGAGCTGCTGCTTGGCAAGGCCGAGCTCTCGCTCGGACCGCTCGAGTCCCTGTTTTAGGGTATCCACCTCTGCAGTCAGAGCGGCGGTGGCTAGCAGTGAAGCCTGCATACGCATATTGACTCTTTATTATTAGACTCCTGCGAAATCTGATAGATCCTCTATTCGGCTTTTCTTTCCGAACGCCAAACAGAGCATCAGGGGCTACTGTCTATGCGGTAATATTTTTACATATTTTTACTTACCTCGAAGCCTGTTAGGAGGCTAGCACAAGCTTCACTCAGCCCGCTCTTGGCGGACTGAACCTTCCGGATCACCGTACTCATAATAGTACGGTGCTCCTCATCGATGGAGGCGCCTTCAAGCACCTCCAACAGATTGTCCGGCGCCTCCGGTTGGACGGAGGCTACCGGCTCAGAAGGCCTGCTCCTCTTGGAGGGAGTTCGCCTGCCGCGGTCCGGAATCATCGAAGATTCCGGCACGGTGTCCGGCTTAAAACCGGACTAGGAGCCCTGGGGGGTCTTGTCCCCTTCACTCCTGGGGTCCGGGAGGTCGCCTTGTGGCTCCTCCAGGACCACCTCCTCTTGCCCCGGAGCTCGTTGCGACGCCACTTCGGTGTCATGCGCTGTGCGGGGGGAGACGGCGGGCGGAACGGAGTTCACGTCCGATGAATCCAGGGAGCCGCTCGACGACTCGTCGAGTTCGGCCCGGGGCGGACTGCATAATTATATTCGACATTAAGGGAAGCTGTGCAACAAAAGGAACATCATGAGTTACTCTGATACCCGAACTTACGATTTCGCCGGACGCTTGGTCCTGTCCGGCCACTCCTCTTCGCCCTCTTCGGCGTCAGGGGCGTAGTCCGGCGAGGGGTCTTCCTTTTCCTAGAGCCCTCGGCCTCCCCCGTTGGGGTGGCCTTCCTCTTCTCTCCTCCCTCCACTAGAGAGGGAGAGCTTTATTCTTCCTCCTCCTCGTTCTCGCGGGAGGAGGGTGCCTCGGACTCATAAGATGACGAGTCCAACACCACCATGTTGCGGGCACTCTTTCGAGTCCCCGTGGTCTTCTTCTTCTTGGCCTTCTTCTCCGGCACCACATAAGGCGTCGGGGCCAGCAGCTTCACCAGTAAAGCTGGGGCTAGATCTTCGGGCAGCGGAGCTGGACAGTTAATCGGTCCGGCTATCGCCCGCCAAGCCTATCAAAGGTAAGGGAGTTCAGATCCCACATAGTGTCAAACTATGAAAAAAGACTTAACATCCTATGAAGGGTGTAGGTGGCATACCTTGCTAGCGTGACGCTGCGAGCTGTATCCGCGGTCCTCGGAAGCGGATGCGGGAGCCTCGGCGCCCTTGAATAGCACCTTCCAGGCGTCTTCATATGTCGTGTCGAATAGCCTGTTGAGGGTTTGGTGCTGCGCCGGGTCGAACTCCCACAGATTGAAATCCCGTTGTTGGCACGGGAGGATCCGGCGAACGAGCATAACCTGGATTATATTAACTAGCCGGACTGGCTTGTTCACCAGGGACCGGATGCATGTTTGCAATCCGGTCACCTCTTTTTCATCACCCCACGACAGGCCCATCTCTTTCCAAGACACAAGCCACGTGGGGGGTCCGGATCGGAACTCGGGGGTCGCGGTCCATTCCAGATCGCGTGGCTCGGTGATGTAGAACCACCCGGATTGCCATCCCTTTAGGGTCTCCACGAAAGAGCCCTCGAACCACAGGGCGTTGGCCATCTTGCCCGCCATAGCGCCTCCGCACTCCGCCTGGCTGCCGCGCACCACCTTGGGCTTGACGTTGAAGGTCTTGAGCCAGAGGCCGAAATGGGGGCGGACGCGGAGAAAAGCCTCGCACACGATGATAAACGCCAAGATGTTGAGGATGAAGTTCGGAGCCAGATCGTGGAAATCTAGGCCGTAGTAGAACATGAGCCCCCGGACGAATGGGTGGAGTGGAAAACCCAGTCCGCGGAGGAAGTGGAGGAGAAAAACCACCCTCTCATGGGGCCTTGGGGTGGGGATAAGCTGCCCCTCCTCTGGAAGCCGGTGCGCGATGTCCTTGGACAAATACCCGGCCTTCCTTAGCTTCTCGATTTTTCCCTCCGTAACGGAGGAGACCATCCATTTGCCTCCCGCTCCGGACATTGCTGGAGAAGGTTGAGGTGGGAAGTGCGGGCTTGGGCGCTAGAGCTCAGGTGCGCGAGAGATGGATAGGCAAGGGAGGAAGAAGGCGTAGGTAAAAAGGGTGGATCCTTATCCCCTTATATAGGCGGATGCGGTTATGCGTCCCCACCTGCCTAATAAAACTCGCTTGCCTCCCGAGCGCCGTGATAAATGGCGCGGTTGGGTTACCCACGTCCGTATTGATGAGAATCCCGTAAAAAGGGTACACGATCTTTGCTTGGACAAGACGTGCCAAGGAAACCACCTCGCAAAACATGCTGAGGTAGAAAAGTAAAAATGATTTAAGTAAAGGAATTGGATGTAGTGTGATGGCACACTGCAGAATACGTCAGCAGATTTGATTTGTGTTGATATTATTCTCTCTGTGGCAATATGTGGAAACTTATTTTACAGAGCCGGGCACTACTCTTGGTGATTACAATCTTCTGTGAAGGACTTGGAGGAGGAACCCGCCTTGCAATGCCGAAGACAATTTGCGCACCGGACTCGTCGTCATTGAAGCCTGGTTCAGGGGCTACTGAGGGAGTCCTGGATTAGGGGGTGTTCGGATAGCCGGACTATACCTTCAGCCGGACTCCTGGATTATGAAGATACAAGATTGAAGACTTCGTCCCGTGTCCGGAGGGGACTTTCCTTGGCGTGGAAGGCAAGCTTGGCGACGCGGATATTCAAGATCTCCTACCATTGTAACCGACTCTGTGTAACCCTAACCCTATCCGGTGTCTATATAAACCGGAGGGTTGTAGTCCGTAGGACAGAATCAACTCCATACACAATCATACCATAGGCTAGCTTCTAGGGTTTAGCCTCCTTGATCTCGTGGTAGATCTACTCTTGTACTACCCATATCATCAATATTAATCAAGCAGGAGTAGGGTTTTACCTCCATCGAGAGGGCCCGAACCTGGGTAAAACAAAGTGTCCCCTGTCTCCTGTTACCATCCGGCCTAGACGCACAGTTTGGGACCCCCTACCCGAGATCCGCCGGTTTTGAAACCGACAATCGCAAACCGGATACGTGTTTATATTGAATGGTGGAGCTGCCAGTTGGTATAGTTCCAAGAAGAGCGTCATGGCGGGATCTACGTGTGAAGAGGAATGCATAGCTGCTTCAAAAGCAGTAAATGAAGGAGTCTGGATGAAGGAGTTCATATCCGATCTAGGTGTAATACCTAGTGCATCGAGTCCAATGAAAATCTTTTGTGACAATACTAGTGCAATTGCCTTAGTGAAGGAATCCAGATTTCACAAGAGAACCAAACACATCAAGAGACGCTTCAACTCCATTCGTGAACAAGTCAAGGAGAGAGACATAGAAATTTGCGAGATACATACGGATTTGAATGTAGCAGACCCGTTGACTAAGCCTCTTCCACAAGAAAAACACGATCACACCAAGACACCATGGGTGTTAGATTCACTACAATGTAATCTAGATTACTAACTCTAGTGCAAGAAGGCGACTGAAGGAAATATGCCCTAGAGGCAATAATAAAGTTGTTATTTTATATTTCCTTATTCATGATAAAGGTTTATTATCCACGCTAGAATTGTATTGATCATAAACTTAAATACATGTGTGAATACATAAACATATACCGTGTCCCTAGTATGCCTCTACTAGACTAGCTCGGTTATCAAAGATGGTTAAAGTTTCCTGACCATAGACATGTGTTGTCATTTGATAACGAGATCACATCATTATGAGAATGATGTGATGGACAAGACCCATCCGTTATCTTTGCATAATGAGCGTTCTGCTTTATTGCTATTGATTTCTTCATGTCAAATACATATTCCTTCGACAATGAGATTATGCAACTCCCGGATTGTAACATTACAATGTAATTGGGTGATTATAAAGATGCTCTACAGGTATCTCCGAAGGTGTTTGTTGAGTTGGCATGGATCGAGATTAGAATTTGTCACTCCTAGTATCAGAGAGGTATCTCAGGGCCCTCTCGGTAATACACGTTGTAAGATTGCAAGCAAATGACTAAGGAGTTAGTCATGAGGTGATGTATTATGGAACAAGTAAAGAGACTTGCTGGTAATGAGATTGAACTAGGTATGAATATACCGACGATCGAATCTTAGACAAGTAACATACCGATAGACAAAGGGAATTATGTATGTTGTCATAACAGTTCGACTAATAAAGATCTTTGTAGAATATGTAGGGCCAACATCGGCATCCAGGTTCCGCTATTGGTTATTGACCAGAGAGGTGTATCATTCATGTCTACATAGTTCTCGAACCCGTAGGGTCCGCACGCTTAACGTTCGATGACGATATAATATTGTATGAGTTATGTGATTTGGTGAACGAGTGTTGTTCGGAGTCTCGGATGAGATCACATACATTATGAGGAGTCTCGAAATGGTCGAGAGGTAAAGATTGATATGTAGTACGATGGTATTTGGACACCGGAAGTGTTTCGGGGAGTACCGGGTACATACCGGGTCATCGGAAGGGGTTCCGGGCACCCCCGACAAAAGATATGGGCCTGATACGTCTCCAACGTATCTATAATTTTTGATTGTTACATGCTATTATATTATTTATTTTGGATGTTAATGGGCTTATGTATACACTTTTATATTATTTTTGGGACTAACCTACTAGCCCAAGGCCCAGTGCAAATTGCTGTTTTTTTGCCTATTTCAGTGTTTCACAGAAAAGGAATATCAAACGGAATCCAAACAGAATGAAACCTTCGGGAGAGTTATTTTTGGAACAAACATGATCTAGAGGACTTGGAGTGGACGTCAAGAAATCAACAAGGAGGCCATGAGGTAGGGGCCGCGCCTACCCCCTGGGCGCGCCCTCCACCCTTGTGGGCCCCTCGTGGCTCCACCGACGTACTTCTTCGTCCTATATATATCCAGATACCCCGAAAACATCCAGGAGCACCACGAAATCCTATTTCCACTGCCGCAACCTTCTGTACCCAAGAGATCCCATCTTGGGGCCTTTTCTGGAGCTCCGCCGGAGGGGGAATCGATCACGGAGGGCTTCTACATGAACACCATAGCCTCTCCGATGATGTGTGAGTAGTTTACCTAAGACCTTCGGGTCCATAGTTATTAGCTAGATGGCTTGTTCTCTCTCTTTGGATCTCAATACAAAGTTCTCCTCAATCTTCTTGGAGATCTATTCGATGTAACTCTTTTTGCGGTGTGTTTGTCGAGATCCGATGAATTGTGGGTTTATGATCAAGTTTATCTATGAAAAATATTTGATTTTTCTCTGAAATCTTTTATGTATGATTGATTATCTTTGCAAGTCTCTTCGAATTATCAGTTTGGTTTGGCCTACTAGATTGATCATTCTTGCAATGGGACAAGTGCTTAGCTTTGGGTTCAATCTTGCGGTGTCCTTTCCCAGTGACAGTAGGGGCAGCAAGGAACGTATTGTATTGTTGCCATCGAGGATAAAAAGATGCGGTTTATATAATATTGCTTGCGTTTATCCCTCTACATCATGTCATATTGCCTAACGCATTACTCTGTTCTTATGAACTTAATACTCTAGATGCATGCTGGATAGCGGTCGATGTGTGGAGTAATAGTAGTAGATGCATAATCATTTTGGTCTACTTGTTGCAGACGTGATGCCTATATACATGATCATGCCTAGATATTCTCATAATTATGCACTTATCTATCAATTGCTCGACAGTAATTTGTTCACCCACCGTAATACTTATGTTATCTTGAGAGAAGCCACTAGTGAAACCTATGGCCCCGGGGTCTATTCTCTATTATATTAATCTCCCGTCAACAAGCTATTTCTATCGCAGTTAATTTTGCAATCTTTACTTCCAATCTATATCATAAAAATACCAAACATATTTATCTTATTATTATTATTATCTCTATCAGATCTCACTCTCGTAACTGACCGTGAAGGGATTGACAACCCCTCTATCGTGTTGGTTGCGAGGTTCTTAATTGTTTGTGTAGGTACGAGGGACTTGCGTGTAGTCTCCTACTGGATTGATACCTTGGTTCTCAAAAACTGAGGGAAATACTTACGCTACTTTGATGCATCACCCTTTCCTCTTCAAGGGAAAACGAACACAGTGCTCAAGAGGTAGCAAGAAGGATTTCTGGCACCGTTGCTGGGGAGATCTACCACAAGTCAAGACATACCAAGTACCCATCACAAACTCGTATCCCTCGCATTACATTATTTTCCATTTGCCTCTCATTTTCCTCTCCCCCACTTCACCCTTGCCATTTTATTCGTCGTCTTTTTCTGTTCGCCTCTTTTTCGCTTGCTTCCTTTGTCGCGGTGTGTCGTTATGGCTAATTCTCCTATCATTGTTAGTACTCCCAAGCATGAAGTTCTAAATTTTAAACAAAGGGAGGGAGAAAATTTAAAAGATGCTTTGTATAGAATTTGCAATGCTCAGGATAGATCTACCATGAAGCTATCCACTTCCGTCTTCTTCGCAATTTTTATGTAGGCATCACCCCTTGGAACAGATATATTCTTGAAACCATTACCGGAGGGAATTTCTTGGGTAGACATACTTTTGATTCTTATAATGCTATGATAGATTTGTTTGGCCCACCACCTCTCTTGGTTAATGGAACTATTTTAACTTTGGAACATGTGATGCAATGGCTTGAAATTATCGAAAATAAAGTTGCCTCTGTGCAGTTGATTGAAAATTTAGATAAAAAGATCCACAACCAATTCACTCAATATGGATCTAAGGTAGGAGCTACTCTAAAAAAATTTAAGGAAAAAAGAACCTATAGTTAACGAAAGAATAGATCTAGATTCCACATGAATTGGTAAACTTGAGGATATTATTACTAATTTAGGATCTGCCTTTTCATCCATTAAAAATACTCCAAATCTTCCTACTACCAAGGTTGCCAAATTTCTGTATGTTCCTAAAAATAAAGGTGAAACTTCAAGTAAGGAAATTGCGGATCTCAAATCTATAAGTGTTCACCCCAACTTCTGCAATATCATTAAAGAACCTTTGCTACAAATGAATTTCTTGATTTCTTGCCTAGGAGTTTGATCATTAATAAAAAAGGAAACCCCCAAGGGTTATAAGTTTTCTATTGAAGAATTGCATACCAAAGATGATAATACCTAGATCTATCCTTGCTTTTATGCCTAGCTAGGGGCGTTAAACGATAGCGCTTGTTGGGAGGCAACCCAATTTTATTTTTGTTTCTTGCTTTTTGGTTCTGTTTAGTAATAAAGAATTAATCTAGCCTCTGTTTAGATGTGGTTTTATGCTTTTAATTAGTCTTTGTGCCAAGTAGAACCTTTGGGAAGACTTGGGGAAAGTCTTTGCGATCTTGTTGTAAAAAATAGAAACTTTAGCGCTCACGAGATTTTCTGCCATTTTTTTTACTGAAGAGTGTGATTAGGTTGATTCTTTTCGAAGATGATTAATAGATAAATTCCTCACGTCCAGCAATTTATTTTATAATTTTGGGGATTACAAAAGTATTCTAAACCTACAGATTACTACAGACTGTTCTGTTTTTGACAGATTCTATTTCTCGCGTATTGTTTTCTTATTTTGATGAATCTATGGCTAGTATCGAAGGTTATGAACCATAGACAAGTCGGAATACAGTAGGTTTAACACCAAAATAAATAAAGAATGAGTTCATTACAGTAGCTTAATTCGTGGTTTGTTTTCTTATACTAACGGAGCTCATGAGATTTTCTGTTTAAGTTTTGTGTTGTGAAGTTTTCAAGTTTTGGGTAAAGATTTGATGGATTATGGAATTAGGAGTGGAAAGAACCTAAGCTTGGGGATGCCCAAGGCACCCCAAGGTAAAATTCAAGGACAACCAAAAGCCTAAGCTTGGGGATGCCCCGGAAGGCATCCCCTCTTTCGTCTTCTTCTATCGGTAACTTTACTTGAGGCTATATTTTTATTCACCACATGATATGTGTTTTGCTTGGAGCGTCTTGTATGATTTGAGTCTTTAATATTTAGTTTACGAAAATCATCCTTGCTGTACACACCTTTTGGGAGAGACACACATGAATTCGAATTTATTAGAATACTCTATGTGCTTCACTTATATCTTTTGAGCTAGATAATTTTTCTCTAGTGCTTCACTTATATCTTTTAGAGCACGGTGGTGGTTTTATTTTATAGAAATTATTGATCTCTCTTGATTCACTTATATTATTTTGAGAGTCCTTCAGAACAGCATGGTAATTTGCTTTGGTTAAAAAATTAGTCCTAATATGATAGGCATCCATGATGGGTATAATAAAAACTATCATAAAAAGTGCATTGAATACTATGAGAAGTTTGATACTTGATGATTGTTTTGAGATATGAAGATGGTGATATTAGAGTTATGCTAGTTGAGTAGTTGTGAATTTGAGAAATACTTGTGTTGAAGTTTGTGATTCCCGTAGCACGCACGTATGGTGAACCGTTATGTGATGAAGTCGGAGCATGATTTATTTATTGATTGTCTTCCTTATGAGTGGCGGTCGGGGACGAGCGATGGTCTTTTCCTTCCAATCTATCCCCCTAGGAGCATGTGCGTAGTACTTTGTTTCGATAACTAATAAAAATTTTCAATAAGTATGTGAGTTCTTTATGACTAATGTTGAGTCCATGGATTATATGCACTCTCACCCTTCCACCATTGCTAGCCTCTCTAGTACCGCACAACTTTTGCCGGTACCTTAAACCCACCATATACCTTCCTCAAAACAGCCACCATACCTACCTATTATGGTATTTCCATAGCCATTCCGAGATATATTGCCATGCAACTTTCCACCGTTCCGTTATTATGACACGCTTCATCATTGTCATATTGCTTTGCATGATCATGTAGTTGACATCGTATTTGTGGCAAAGCCACCGTTCATAATTCTTTCATACATGTCACTCTTGATTCATTGCATATCACGGTACACCGCCGGAGGCATCCACATAGAGTCATATTTTGTTCTAAGTATTGAGTTGTAAGTAAATAAAAGTGTGATGATCATCATTATTACAACATTGTCCCAAGTGAGGAAAGGATGATGGAGGCTATGATTCCCCCACAAGTCGGGATGAGACTCTAGACAAAAAATAAAGAAAAAAGGGAAAAGAAAAGAGGCCATAAAAAGAAGAAGACCCAAATAAAAAAGGGAGAGAAAAAGAGAGAAGGGACAATGTTACTATCCTTTTCCACACTTGTGCTTCAAAGTAGCACCTTGATCTTCATGATAGAGAGTCTACTATGTTGTCACCTTCATATACTAGTGGGAATTTTACATTATAGAACTCGGCTTGTATATTCCAATGATGGGCTTCCTCAAAATGCCCTATGTTTTCGTGAGCAAGCGAGTTGGATGCACACCCACTTAGTTTCTTTTGTTGACCTTTCATACACTTATAGCTCTAGTGCATCCGTTACATGGCAATCCCTACTCACTCACATTGATATCTATTGATGGGCATCTCCATAGCCCATTGATATGCCTAGTTGATATGAGACTATCTTCTCCTTTTTGCCTTCTCCACAACCACCATTCTATTCCACATATAGTGCTATGTCCATGGCTCATGCTCATATATTGCGCGAAGATTGAAAAAGTTTGGGAACACCAAAAGTATGAAACAATTGCGTGGCTTGTCATCGGGGTTGTGCATGATTAAATACTTTGTGGGATGAAGATAGAGCATAGCCAGACTATATGATTTTGTAGGGATAACTTTCTTTGGCCATGTTATTTTGAGAAGACATGATTGCTTTGTTAGTATGCATGAAGTATTGCTATTTTTTATGTCAATATTAAACTTTTGTCTTGAATCTTTCGGATCTGAACATTCACGCCACAATAAAGAAAATTACATTGAGAAATATGCTAGGTAGCATTCCACATCAAAAATTCTGTTTTTATCATTTACCTACTTGAGGACGAGCATGAATTAAGCTTGGGGATGCTTGATACGTCTCCAACGTATCTATAATTTTTGATTGTTCCGTGCTATTGTATTATCTGTATTGGATGTTAATGGGCTTATTTATACACTTTTATATTATTTTTGGGACTAACCTACTAACCCAAGGCCAAGTGCAAATTGCTATCTTTTTTGCCTATTTCAGTGTTTCACAAAAAAGGAATATCAAACGGAATCCAACCAGAATCAAACCTTCGGGAGAGTTATTTTTGGAACAAACATGATCAAGAGGACTTGGAGTGGATGTCAAGAAATCAAAGAGGAGGCCATGAGGCAGGGGCGCGCCTAACCCCCTGGGCGCGCCCTCCACCCTCCACTACTAGGGAAAACGTTATACACAGAATCTTAGCAGCATCGCGGTTTAAAAATAGGCGCTACTGCTAACTAGCAGTAGCGAGCTTAAAGGAACCGCGCTACTAATTAGTTGATAGTAGTAGCACGGTTTTATAACCCTCGCTACTACTAAGTGATTTTCACCGTGCCCCTCCGGACCAGCCATTGTAGTAGCGCGGGTTATAAACCCACGCTACAACTAAGTTGATAGTAGCAGCGTGGGTTATAAATCCCACGCTATTGCTAAATGGTCTCAACCATGCACCCAAGACATACCATAGTAGTAGCGTTGGATTAGCGTGGGGTATAAACCCAACGCTATTGTTAAGTTATCTCCTTGCCGCCCCACCTTAGCCTCTCACCCCTGCTCTGCCTTTCTCTCCCACGACGCCTCTCCTCGTCCTCCACTCCCCATGTTTCCCCCAACCAACCCCGCCGCCACCACCAACGCCGACGACCTCCTCTCCCCCAACCCCACCACTGGCGCCCCCACCTCACGTGCGGATCCTCCTCCTCGACATGCCCTTGTGCCGGCCCCAAACCCTAGCTAGGGGCCCCCTTCTCCGGGTGCGGCGCGGCGCGGGGAGGGCTCCCTCTTGCCCGCCGCCGATGCAGACGGCCCGCCGGTGGTCCTACTACTTGCTCCTCCGACCCTCCTCCTGCTGCTGCTAGTGCGGACCGATGCCATGGAGGTGAGGTTCCCCATTATCCTCTCTTTCTCTTCAGCGCAGGCAGCCCCTGACCCCCTTGGATTCGATTTGGCAGGCCGTGTGCAAGCGGTGAAGGACAGCATGGCGCGCCTGGTGCGCGAGCTCGAGGGCGCCGGCCTGCTCGTCGAGCGCGTCCGCGGCGTCCCCGCCGAGTTCATCAAGGTCAATGCGGCCGCCTTTTTTTCCTTTTTTAGTTCGTCTTGCCATGGCATCCTAATTCCAACTAATGAGGCGGTTTCCGCGAGATTTTGTTATGAAGAGGACTTCCCCCTGCGCCCTGTGTTATCTAGACTAGATTGTTGTAGTACCTTGATTTTAGCATTCAATCCCTGTGACTAGTAAGTAGTGGATAGTAGAAGAATGTGTTCATAAATTCAGTGTAAGAATGTCTACAGAAGATACAGAGCAAGAGATGGTATCTTTCATCAGAGTTTCCTCGTTAGATGAAGATTTTGTTCACCTGCTTATCCTAGTTGACCTGCATAGATGCGTGATTTACTGCTGACCTGCATGTGAAATCCATGTTTTTGACTGATTTTAGTTGGCCAATGTTGATATTATGCACGTGTAAGAGGATCTGGTTCATGTGAAGGGCTTCAGATGGATGTATTCTTTTCTTCCTGCATTATATTTCTTGCTCATTGGTTGTTAGTGCTTAGGTTGTACTAGTAGCAGCGGTAAAAGTACAAGAAGGGCTTCAGATTTCTCATTTGTGCAAAGAATAAGTTCGGTCAATCTAATAAGTGATTACGCAACCAGGTTTACTTCACTCAAGTTCAGTTTTTGTCGTGCTACTGCACCGAGATTTCCCCTTGACAATTTTTTGTTGTATCCTTGATTAATGCCACAGGGATTAATTCCCACATCTGTCTGAAGGTGTCCACCAACGTACTTAGGTGAAAAGATTGAGTTTTTTTTGTGCCGGTGATGAGCTTCTATGCGACGGAGGCTTGCGCCCGTGCTGTATGTGAGCGATGGAGGCGTTGGATGTGGAGCAGCGGACCTGGAGTGTGGCCCAAGCGGCTGATCTAGAGCGACGCCGGAGTAGCAGAGCGCCGGACCAGCGGAGCAGCGTCGTCGTCCTAATGGTGCCCCCACCTTTGTAGCGCGGGCCCTGCCCCGCCACGGCATCATCATCCTCATGGTAATCTCCTTGTCATCCATCCATCCATCCAACACCATAGTTAATTTGTTAATCTTGCACGTCTTTGTTAATCTTCTTGTGAAGCTTTTGTAGCTTCTATTACTCCAACTTCTGTAGCTTAGTCATGAATGTGCAGCTTCACCAAGGCCAACCTTTGTTAGTCATGAATCATCCTTTGAAATAGCTTGTTGATTTTCTGTAGCTTTGTTAATCTTACAGCTCCCTTGCTACTACTGCTAACCTGTAACACTGGATTTAGTGAAATCAAGTTGTACTCCTAATTCTGAAATGAAGTTATAAATTTGTCTGAAATGAAGTTGTAAATTTGTAGCTACTACTACTAGCCTGTAACAACTTCTATTCCCAATTCTGTAACTAAGCTACTGCTGCTAGCCTGTAACAATGGATTTGACAAAACTTGACTGAAATGAAGTTGTCACACTGGATTTTTCAAAATTTATCTGAAACGAAGCATATTTTCCGACCTCTATTAAGTTTCAGTAATATTCAGTGGAGTATGTACTATAATATTTGAACATTACAGTAATTTCAGTTATTGTTAACTATTGTAGCATTAGGAGTAGTTTTACTGCAGCACAAGCATTAGGAGTACTGTAAATGGATTAAATGGAACCTCTCTTCAGTTAACTGAAACCTTTTTCAGTCAATTTAACTGAAACCTTTTTCAGTTACTTCAAATAAAACCTTTTTCTGTTAATTTAAGTTAACAGAAACATTTTCAGTTACTTTAATTAAACATGCAGTATAGAGCTACTCATTTGATTCATTTGAAGAGAGGAGTAATTATTTTTCCTTAACAGAAACTTCTCATCTCTTTTCTTCTCTTCTGCTCTTTTCTCTTCTTCTCTTCTTCTCTTTGTTGTTGTTAAGTTAGGACTTGAAGATGATGATTGCTGTTGCTAGAAATCATGATTGTTTAGTTTAGTGTAGGACTTGCAAGCAGTATTGCTTGCTTAGTTTAGTTTCCATTAGAGTAAAATGGGATAGTTAGAGTAGCTTCAGTAGCTTAAAATGGAGTACTCCAGTAGGTAATGGAGATCAATGAACTTGCAGTAGATCAAAATGTTCAGTTAACTTGCATTTGCTGTAATTTTAGTAGTTTAGTTTTTGTTGTAAAACTGCTGCTGCTGTTGTCATATTCATACTGTACTTTCCAAAGTTCGATAGCACATCGTCCTTAGCATAAGTTGTTGATCAAAGAAATGGACTTAAATTGAAGCATTCCCAGGAGTTGCTGCTGTTGTTATTGACCTACTGCTGTTGTCATTGACCTGATGTTGCTTTTGTTGTAGGAGAAGTAGGAGCATGCTCAGGAGAAGAACGAGTAGGAGAAGAAGGCCCTAGATCACTACTGCTAGAGCGCTAAGGACCTGGGATCTGTGACCTAGGCGTGCTGCTGGATCCGCCTCCGGATCGCTACTACTGGAGACGCGAGGAGAAGCAGTGGACCTGGGCCCGGGAGCGCTGAGAAGAAGTAGGGTACCTAGGCGAGCAGAGGAGAAGCAGCCCGCTAGTGGCAAGGCAGGCACGAGGACGACATCGATCGAGGCCAGCTGGAGCCGAGGGCCAGGGAGAGGGACGTGATGGTGTGCAAGTCACGACGGTGGCTGCCGTTGGTCAGGTGCGGCTCATTGAGGCTGCCCGATGTGTAATAGCAGTAGAGCTTACTTAGGTAGTTGCTTACTAAGTTAATAGCAGTAGAGCTTACTTAGGTAGTTGCTTACCAAGTTGCTACGCACAACACTGTGTGATTTGAATTATACATGAGTTGCCGCTACAATGAGGAATTGTGTGATGGAATGGAATTGGTTGATTTTATTTTTTTTAATTCCTAATAGGATAGTAGTAGCGTGGGAAAAAACTGTGCGCTACTAGTATTTAGAATACTAGTAGCGCTGGTATTGTAGGCACGCTACTACTACTTCATTAGTAGTAGCGCGAGTCTGTAATAGTAGTAGCGTGGGTGGCACACGCTACTACTAACAAAGTTAGTAGTAGTGCGGGTTTCTCCCACGCTACTGCTAACTATTAGCTGTAGCGCCTTATTAGTAGCGCCGGTCCCCGCGCTGCTGATACACCTAAAACCCGCGCTGCTGCTAGCCTTTTCCCTAGTAGTGCTCGTGGGCCCCTCATGGCTCCAGCGACCTACTTCTTCCTCCTATATATATCCACATACCCCAAAAACATTCAGGAGCACCACGAAACCCTATTTCCACCGCCGCAACCTTCTGTACCCAAGAGATCCCATCTTGGGGCCTTTTCCGGAGCTCCGCTGGAGGGGGAATCGATCACGGAGGGCTTCTACATCAACACCATAGCCTCTCCGATGATGTGTGAGTAGTTTACCTCAGACCTTCGGGTCCGTTGTTATTAGCTAGATGGCTTCTTCTGTCTCTTTGGATCTCAATACAAAGTTCTCCTCAATCTAGTTGGAGATCTATTTGATGTAACTCTTTTTGCGGTGTGTTTGGTGAGATCCGATGAATTGCGGGTTTATGATCAAGTTTATCTATGAACAATATTTGATTCTTCTCTGAAATCTTTTATGTATGATTGGTTATCCTTGCAAGTCTCTTCGAATTATCAGTTTGGTTTGGACTACTAGATTGATCTTTCTTGCAATGGGAGAAGTGCTTAGCTTTGGGTTCAATCTTGCGGTGCTCGATCCCAGTGACAGAAAGGGAAACGACATGTATTGTGTTGTTGCCATCAAGGATAAAAAGATGGGGTTTACATCATATTCCATGATTTTATCCCTCTACATCATGTCATCTTGCTTAAGGTGTTACTCTGTTCTTATGAACTTAATACTCTAGATGCAAGCTGGATAACGGTCGATGTGTGGAGTAATAGTAGTAGATGAATAATTGTTTCGGTCTACTTGTCGCAGACGTGATGCCTATATACATGATCATGCCTAGATATTCTCATAATTATGCACTTTTCTATCAATTGCTCGACAGTAATTTGTTCACCCACCATAATACTTATGCTATCTTGAGAGAAGCCACTAGTGAAACCTATGGCCCCGGGGTCTATTCTCTATTATACTAATTTCCCGTCAACAAGCTCTTTCTGTCGCCATTTATTTTAGAATCTATGCTTCCAATCTATATCATGAAAATACCAAACATATTTATCTTATTCTTATTAACTCTATCAGAACTCATTCTCATAAGTGACCATGAAGGGATTGACAACCCCTTAATCGCGTTGGTTGCGAGGTTCTTATTTGTTTGTGTAGGTACGAGGGACTTGCGTGTAGTCTCCTACTGGATTGATACCTTGGTTCTAAAAAACTGAGGGAAATATTTACGCTACTTTGTTGCATCACCCTTTACTCTTCAAGGGAAAACCAATGCAGTGCTCAAGAGGTAGCAGGGCCTTATGGGCCAAGAGGGGAAACGCACCAGCCACAAGGGGCTAGTGCGCCCCCCATAGCAGGTCGGCCTGAGGAGGGGAAGGGGAGGAAAGGGGAAGGGAAAGGAAAGGAAAGTGTGGATTAGGATTCCTACTTCCTTCCCTCTCCCCCCCTCTTTCCTTCCCCCTTGGGAAAAAATGGCAGGGTTCTCAGGGCAAGGTAGGGCCCTCTCCCACCTATATATATATATATATATATATATATATGGGAGGGGGCGCCTAGCAGACACCAGATCAATTGTTAGCCATGTGCGGCGCCCCCCCTCCAACGTTTACAACCCGGTCATATTTTCGTAGCGCTTAGGCAAAGCCCTGCGGGGATCACTTCACCATCACCGTCACCATGCCGTCGTGCCGACGAAACTCACCTACTACCTCGATGTCTTGCTTGATCAAGAAGGCGAGGGACATCACCAAGCTGAATGTGTGCAGAACGCGGAGGTGTCGTACGTTCGGTACTAGATCGGTTGGACCGAGAAGAATGTTTGACTACATCAACCGCGTTGTGAAATGCTTCCGCTTACGGTCTACAAGGGTATGTAGAAACACTCTCCCCTTCATTGCTACTCCATGGATACATCATTCCGTCTACGTATAATTTTTTTATTTTCCATGCATCGTTTCCCAACAGAAAACACTTCTATGACGTGCGATTTATCGTCACGGAAGGGAGGAGGCCGAATTGGACTAGGGAAGGGGACGCCACCCCCTTTCCTTCTCCTACTCCCTCTCCTTCCCCCTTTCCACCTCCATGAGAAGGAAAAGAAGGGGCGCGAATTCTACTAGGACTAGGAGTCCTAGTAGGACTCCCCCCTATGGCGCGCCCCTAGGGCCGGCCTCCTCCCTATCTCTCCTTTATATACGTGGGCAGGGCACCCCTTCAAGACACAACAATTGTTCTCTTAGCCGTGTGCGGTGCCCCCCTCCACAGTTTACTCCTCCGGTCATAGCGTTGTAGTGCTTAGGCGAAGCCCTGCGTGGATCACATCACCATCACCGTCACCACGTCGTCGTGTTGACGGAACTATCCATCGACCCTCTACTGGAACAAGAGTTTGAGGGACGCCATCGAGCTGAACGTGTGATGAACACGGGGGGTGTCGTACATTCATTACTTGGATCAGTTGGATCATGAAGACGTTCGACTACATCAACCGCGTTAAACTAACGCTTCCGCTTTTGGTCTATAAGGGTACGTGGAGACACTCTTCCCCTCTCGTTTCTGTGCATCTCCTAGATAGATCTTGTGTGTTCGTAGGAATTTTTTTGAAATTGCATGCTACGTTCCCCAATAGTGGCATCCGAGGCAGGTCTATGCGTAGATGATATGCACGAGTAGAACACAAAGAGTTGTGGGCGATAATAGTCATACTGCTTACCACCAACGTATTTCCTTGATTTGGCGATATTGTTGGATGAAGCGGCTCGGACCAACATTACATGACCACATTCATGAGACCGGTTCTACCGACGTTCTTTGCACACAGGTGGCTGGCGGGTGTCTGTTTCTCCAACTTTAGTTGATTCGAGTCTGACTATGGCCGGTCCTTGTTGAAGGTTAGAACAACACACCTGATGAAAATTCGTTGTGGTTTTGATGCATAGGTAAGAACGGTTCTTGCTAGAAGTTCGTAGCAGCCACGTAAAACTTGCAACAACAAAGTAGAGGATGTCTAACTTGTTTTTGTAGGGCATGTTGTGATGTGATGTGGTCAAGACGTGATGAGATATAAATTGTTGTATGAGATGATCATGTTTTGTAAAAGTTATCGGCAACTGGCAGGAGCCTTATGGTTGTCGCTTTATTGTATGAAATGCAATTGCCATGTAATTGCTTTACTTTATCACTAAGTGGTAGCGATAGTCGTAGAAGCAATAGTTGGCGAGACGACAACGACTCTACGATGGAGATCAAGGTGTCAAGCTGATGACGATGGAGATCATGACGGTGCTTTAGAGATGGAGATCAAAGGCACAAGATGATGATGGCCATATCATGTCACATAATTTGATTGCAGGTGATGTTTATCTTTTATGCATCTTATTTCGCTTACTATGGTGGTAGCATTATAAGATGATCTCTCACTAAATTTCAAGGTATAAGTGTTCTCCCTGAGTATGCACCGTTGCTACAGTTCGTCGTGCCGAGACACCACATGATGATCGGGTGTGATAAGCTCTACGTTCACGTACAATGGGTGCAATCCAGTTTTGCACGTGCAGAATACTTGGGTTAAATTTGACGAGCCTAGCATATGCAGATATGGCCTCGGAACACTGAGACCGAAAGGTCGAACGTGAATCATATAGTAGATATGATCAACATAGTGATGTTCACCATTTTAAAGTACTCCATCTCACGTGATGATCGGACATGGTTTAGTTGATATGGATCACATGAACATTTAGATGACTAAAGGGATGTCTATCTAAGTGGGAGTTCTTAAGTGATATGATTAATTGAACTTTAATTTATCATGAACTTAGTCCTGATAGTTTTTGCATATCTATGTTGTAGATCAATAGCTCGCGTATAGCTCCCCTGTTTTATTTTTGATATGGTCCTAGAGAAAAACTATGTTTAAAGATGTAGTAGCAATGATGCGGACTGGGTCCGTGATCTGAGGATTATCCTCTTTGCTGCACAGAAGAATTATGTCCTTGATGCACCGCTAGGTGACAGACCTATTGCAGGAGCAGATGCAGACGTTGCGAACGTTTGGCAAGCTTGGCAAGATGACTACTTGATAGTTTAGTGCGCCATGCTTTACGGCTTAGAGCCGGGACTTCAAAAACGTTTTGAACACCACAGAGCATATAAGATGTTCCAAGAGCTGAAATTGGTATTTCAGACTCATGCCCGTGTCAAGAGGTATAAGACCTCTGAAAATTACTTTGCCTACAAGATGGAGGAGAATAGCTCAGCTAGTGAGCATGTGCTCAGAATGTCTGGGTACTACAATTGCTTGAATCAAGTGGGAGTTAATCTTCCAGATAAGATAGTGATCGACAGAGTTCTCTAGTCACTATCACCAAGTTACTAGAACTTCATGATGAACTATACTATGCAAGGGATGACGAATACGATTCCCAAGCTCTTCGCGATGCTAAAATCAGCGAAGGTAGAAATCAAGACAAAGCATCAAGTGTTGGTGGTTAACATGACCACTGGTTTCAAGAAAAAGGGCAAGGGAAAGAAGGGGAACTTCAAAAAGAATGGCAAGCAAGTTGCCACTTCCGTAAAGAAGCCCAAAGCTAGACCTAAGCCTGAAACTGAGTGCTTCTACTACAAAGGGAATGGTCACTTGAAGTGGAACTACCCCAAATACTTGGCGGATAAGAAGGATGGCAAAGTGAACAAAGGTATATTTGATATACAGATTATTGATCTGTACTTTAGTAGTGTTCATAATAGCCCCTGGGTATTTGATATCGGTTTAGTTGCTAAGATTAGTAACTCAAAACAGGAGTTGTAGAATGAACAGAGTCTAGTTAAGAGCGAAGTGATGATGTGTGTTGGAAGTAACTCCAAGGTTCATACGATCACCATCGCACACTCCCTCTACCTTAAGGATTAGTTTTGAACCTGAAATAAATGTTATTTGGTGTTTGCATTGAGCATGAATATGATAAGATCATGTTTATTGCAATACGGTTATTCATTTAAGTCAGAGAATAATTGTTGTTCTGTTTACATGAATGAAACCTTCTATGGTCATACACCCGAGGTGAATGGTTTATTGAATCTTGATCGTAGTGATACACATATTCATAGTATTGATGCCAAAATATGCAAAGTTGATACTGATAGTGCAACATATTTGTGGCACTGCCATTTAGGTCATATTGGTGTAAAGAGCACTAAGAAACTCCATGCAGATGGGATTTTGGACTCATTTGATTATGAATCATTTGATACTTGCGAACCATGCCTCATGGGCAAGATGACTAAGACTCCGTTCTCCGGAACAATGGAGCGAGCCACTAGCTTATTGGAAATAAAACATATCGATGTATGCGGTCCGATGAGTGTTTAGGCTCGGGGCGGGTATCATTATTTTCTAACCTTCACAGATGATTTGAGCAGATATGGGTATATCTACTTAATGAAACACAAGTCTGAAACATGTGAAAAGTTCAAATAATTTCAGAGTGAAGTGGAGAATCATCGTAACAAGAAAATGAAGTTTCTATGATCTGATCGCGGAGGCGAATATTTGAGTTACGAGTTTGGCCTTCATTTAAAACAATGTAGAATAGTTTCACAACTCACGCCACCTGGAACACCACGGTGTAATGGTGTGTCCGAACGTCGTAACCGTACTTTATTAGACATGGTGCGATCTATGATGTCTCTTACCGATTTACCACTATCGTTTTGGGGTTATGCATTAGAGACAGTTGCATTCACATTAAATAGGGCACCGTCTAAATCCGTTTGAGACGACACCATATGAACTATGGTTTCGCAAGAAACCAAAGATGTCGTTTCTTAAAAATTGGGGTTGCGATGCTTATGTGAAAAGGTTTCAAACTGATAAGCTCGAACCCAAATCGGAGAAGTGCATCTTCATAGGATACCCAAAGAAACTATTGGGTACACATTCTATCACAAATCCGAAGGCAAGATTTTTGTTGCGAAGAATGGATCCTTTCTAGAGAAGGAGATTCTCTCGAAAAAAGTGAGTGGGAGGAAAGTAGAACTTGATGAGGTAATTGTACCTTCTCTTGAATTGGAAAGTAACTCATCAGAGAAATCCGTTCTCGTGATGCCTACACCAACTAAAGAGGAAGCTAATGATGATGATCATGAAACTTCAGATCAAGTTACTACCAAACCTCGTAGGTCAACCAGAGCATGTTCCACACCAGAGTGGTATGGTAATCCTATTCTGGAAGTCATGTTACTAGACCATGACGAACCTACGAACTATGAGGAAGCGATGACGAGCCCAGATTCCGATAAATGGCTTGAGGCCATGAAATCTAAGATAGGATCCATGTATGAGAACAAAGTGTGGACTTTGGTGGACTTGCTCTATGATCGGCAAGGCACAAAAAATAAATGGATCTTCAAGAAGAAGATTGGCGCTGATGGTAATGTTACTATCTACAAAACTCAACTTGTTGCAAAAGGTTTTTGACAAGTTCAAGGAGTTGACTACGATGACACTTTCTCACCCGTAGCGGTGCTTAAGTTTGTCCGAATCATGTTAGCAATTGCTGCATTTTATGATTATGAAATTTGGAAATGGATGTCAAAATTGCATTCCTCAATGGATTTCTTAAAGAAGAGTTGTATATGATGCAACCAGAAGATTTTGTCGATCCTAAAGGTGCTAAAAAAGTGTGCAAGCTCCAGCGATCCATTTATGGACTGGTGCAAACCTCACAGAGTTGGACTATACGCTTTGATAGTGTGATCAAAGCATATGGTTTTATATAGACTTTTGGAGAAGCCTGTATTTACAAGAAAGTGAGTGGGAGCTCTGTAGCATTTCTAATATTATATGTGGATGACATATTGTTGATTGGAAATAACACAGAATTTCTGGATAGCATAAAAGGATGCTTGAATAAGAATTTTTCAATGAAAGACCTCGGTGAAGCTTCTTACATATTGGGCATCAAGATCTATAGAGATAGATTAAGACGCTTGATAAGACTTTCGATGAATACATACCTTGATAAAATTTTGAAGGAGTTCAAAATGGTTCAATCAAAGAAGGAGTTATTGCCTAAGTTGTAAGGTATGAAGTTGAGTAAGACTCAAAACCCGACCACGACAGAAGATAGAGAGAGAATGAAAGTCATTCCCAATGCCTCATCCATAGGTTATATAAAGTATGCCATGCTGTGTACCAGACCTATTGTGTACCTTGCCATGAGTTTGGCAAGGGGGTACGATAGTGATCAGGAGTAGATCACTGGACAACGGTAAAAGTTATCCTTAGTTACCTAAGAAGACTAAGGAAATGTTTCTCGGTTATGGACTTGATAAATAGTTCTTCGTAAAAGAGTTACATCGATGCAAGCTTTAACACTAATCCAGATGACTCAGAATCTCAATCTGGATACATATTGAAAGTGGGAGCAATTAGCTAGAGTAGCTCAATGCAGAGCATTGTAGACATAAAAATTTGCGAAATACATACAGATCTGAATGTGGCAGACTTGTTGACTAAACTTCTCTCACAAGCAAAACATGATCACACCTTTGTACTCTTTGGGTGTTAATCACATGGGGATGTGAACTAGATTGTTGATTCTAGTAAACCCTTTGGGTGTTGGTCACATGGCGATGTGAACTATTGGTGTTAGATCACATGACGATGTGAACTAGATTATTGAATCTAGTGCAAGTGGGAGACTGAAGGAAATATGCCCTACAGGCAATAATAAAGTTATTATTTATATTTCCTTATATCATGATAAATGTTTATTATTCATGCTAGAATTGTATTAACCGGAAACTTGATACATGTGTGAATACATAGACAAAACAAAGTGTCCCTAGTATGCCTCTACTTGACTAGTTCGTTAATCAAAGATGGTTAAGTTTCCTAACCATAGACATGTGTTGTCATTTGATGAACGGGGTCACATCATTTGGAGAATGATGTGACGGACAAGACCCACCCGTTAGCTTAGCATTTATTGCTATTGCTTTCTTCATGACTTATACATATTCCTTTGACTATGAGATTATGCAACTCCCAAATACCGGAGGAACACCTTGTGTGTTATCAAACTTCACAACGTAACTAGGTTATTATAAATATGCTCTACAGGTATCTCCAAAGGTATTTGTTGGGTTGGCATAGATCGAATTTAGGATTTGTCACTCTGAGTATCAGAGAGGTATCTCTAGGCCCTCTCGGTAATGCACATCACTATGAGCCTTGCAGGCAATGTGACTAATGAGTTAGTTACGATATGATGCATTATGGAATGAGTAAAGAGACTTGCCGGTAACGAGATTGAACTAGGTATGATGATACCGATGATCGAATCTCGGGCAAGTAACATACCGATGGCAAAGGGAATAACGTATGTTGTCATTGCGGTTTGACTGATAAAGATCTTCGAAGAATATGTAGGAACCAATATGAGAATATAGGTTCCACTATTGGTTATTGACCGGAGATGTGTCTCGGTCATGTGTACATAGTTCTCGAACCCGTAGGGTCCGCACGCTTAACGTTCGATGATGAATTGTATTATGAGTTATGTGTTTTGGTGACCTAAGATTGTTCGGAGTCCCGGATGAGATCACGGACATGACGAGGAGTCTCGAAATGGCCGACAGGTAAAGATTGTTATATTGGAAGGTAGTATTCGGACACCGGAAGGGTTTCGAAATGTATCGGGTACATATCAGAG